>NC_051446.1:628050-630588 GCF_001649575.2 Kryptolebias marmoratus
GATCTTCTATAAGTCTGTTGTTGAGAGTGTCATCTCCTCTGCCATCATCTGTTGGGGCAGCAGGATCAGATCCAGGGACCTAAAAAGGCTCAACAACTTGAGGCTGCTTCTGTTCTGGGGATGACTGTGGAACCTCTGGAGATGATGATGCAGAGAAGGATTTTGCATAAAATCAAGGAAATCATGGACAACCCTGACCATCCTCTTCATGAGACCGTCATCAGAAAACAGAGTCTCTTTAGTCAAAGGCTTCTTCAGATTAGTTTTAAAATGGACCGCTACATGAACTCTTTCCTGCCCACAGCCATCACCATCTATAATAACTCCTTGATTTAAATGAGCTACGTCAACATTTAATTTCCCTTTGGGATTAATAAAGTATTTTTGAATTGAATTGAATTGAATTGAATCAATGCAGAAAAGTATATACAGGATTTAGAACAACATATGCTTCCATACATACAACGTATTTTTTAAACTTACACCAGCTGGCTAATTTAATTTGCTGATATTTGCCATTTTTAATAAAAATGTAAGTTAAGCAATATGTTATATTTTAGTTTGATGGCAAATACGTATTGGCCAAACAGAATAAAAACACCTGCTGTTGTACATCGGCATTGGCCATGGAAAACCTGTACTGAATAATAATCGTCTTTACTCTAATTGCTTTTACAACATTTTTACAACATTTGAACATGGACTCATACACTCCACTGTACCTTAAACAATAAAAGAAATGTGCGGGTTTTTATGTCCAACAGTGCCAACATTTGTCTGTATGTGACTCTGTACTGGACCTCTGGTCGAGTGACTCACAGACCTCCCTCCTCGGCAAGGACATTAGCAAACCTAATGGACATGTTGGGTTAATTCTTTACTCTGGCTTAAGGCACAGTTGAGCGCGTGATGGTCAAAGTCAGCCGTGACCTGCAACGTCTGTTCATCCTACTCTGTGCACAGCACACACTGCATTTTTTCTGAGATGTCCAAGCAGAGAGTTCAAAGCAAAGACAAAATAATGTTTTTGCTGTTTCTGAGATGACTTTACTGAACTGGCGTGATCTGGTTGAATAGTAGGAATTTTCTTAGTTTCTTTTAATTTGTTTGCTTTCAACATGAAAACAATAATAACAATAATAATAATGAACTAGAAGCACTTGGAGACTTGGAAACTTCTGCCAAGGCCATAGCAACATTAAAAAGTAGTCAGATCCGGATTGTCAGCCAGATCAAAAGTCAGATCACCACCAAAATTTATTATATTATTTGTTGTGACAACTCCAACATTTCCTGAACATTTTGTCAATATCTGTTCATTAAGTAATCTTTGAAATCTTTGAAACAAACAAGCAAACAAACTGACCAACCAACACTATTGAAAACGTAACCTCCTTGGCGGAAGTAACTAGCATTCCCTGCAGGATTGCATATTGCTCACTGCCTTGCAAATCAAAGTTTTAAACAAATATCTTGCACAATTTGTTTATGTTTGAAGTATGAGTTTAGGAGTTTCCACTACTACCACATCAAATTTCAGTGTTTCAGCTATTTTTGTGTTTGGTATAATTGAATGGGGTTGACTTAAAAAATTAATGAATTGTAGATGTACATCCAAAGATTACTTTCTGAAAGTTTCATTAACATTCGTCCAGTGGTTCATATTTTGGTACCAAGCAGAAAAATGAACCCACACATACAAGGCAATCAATAATGTAGTATAAATACAATACAATCTCAACTTCGAAAAAGTTGGGATGTTGTGTAAAATGTAAACAAAAACAGAATGCAATGATTGCAAATCTCCTAAACTCATATTTTATTCACAGTGGAACATAGTAAACATATCAGATGATTAAGCTAGGAAATTCTAGTTTTTTGAAAAAATAAAAAATAAAAATAGGGCAATTTTGAATTTGACAGCAGCCACCAATCTTAAAAAACTTGAAACAGGTCTATGTTTCTCACTGTGAAGCCTCTCCTCTTCTTTTAACAACAGTCTGTAAACATCTAGGAACTGAGGAGAGCAGCTGCTGGAGGTTTTGGAAGAATATTGTCCCATTCTTGTCTGATGAAGGTTTCTAGCTGTTTAATAGTCCTGGCTCTTCTTCCCTAGATTTTTGTTTCATTATGCATTAAATGTTTTCTATTAGTGAGATGTCTGGACTGCAGGCAGGTCAATTCAGCACCTGGACTCTTCTACTACAAAGCCATCCATCCATCCACTTCATCGTATCTGGGGTCGGGTCGCGGGGGTAGCAGCCTAAGCAGGGAGACCCAGACTTCCCTCTCCCCAGTCACTTGGGCCAGCTCCTCCGGGGGAATCCCAAGGCTTTCCCAAGCCAGCCGAGAAACATAGTCCCTCCAGTGTGTCCTGGGTCTTCCCCTGGGTCTCCTCCCGGTGGGACGTGCCCAGAACACCTCACCAGGGAGGCGTCCAGGAGGCATCCTCACCAGATGCCCGAGCCACCTCAACTGGCTCCTCTCGACGTGGAGAAGCAGTGGCTCTACTCTGAGTCCCTCCCAGATGACTGAGCT
>NC_051446.1:631058-639365 GCF_001649575.2 Kryptolebias marmoratus
CAGGACCACATCATCTGCAAAAAGCAGAGATGCGATCCTAAGGCCACCAAAACGGATCCCCTCAACACCTTGGCTGCGCCTAGAAATTCTGTCCATAAATGTTATGAACAGAATCGGTGACAAAGGGCAACCTTGGCGGAGTCCAACTCTTACCGGAAACAAATCTGACTTACTGCCGGCAATGCGGACCAAGCTCTGACACCGGTCATATAGGGACCTAACAGCCCGTATCAAAGGGCCCATACTACAAAGCCATGCTGTTATAAAGGATGCAGTAAGAGGTTTAACATTGTCTTGCTGAAATACGTAAGGCCTTCCCTGAAAAATGTCTTGTCTGGATGGGAGCATTTGTTCTAAAACCTGTATATACTTTTCTGCATTGATGGTGCCTTTCCAGATGTGTAAGCTGCCTATGCCAGAAGCATTGATGCACCTCCATACCATTAGAGAGGCAGGCTTTTATAATGGTGTGCTGTTAATAGACTGGATTGTCCCTCTTTTCTTTAGAATAGAGGATGGGAAATTGTTTCTAAGAAAGAATGGTTTCCAAAAAGAATTTAAAATTTCTATTTGTCTGACCACAGAACAGTTCTTTGCTTCGCCTTAGTCCATTTTAAATTAACTTTGCTCCAGAGAAGACAGCAGAGTTTCTGTATGGGGTTCACATATGGCTTCTTCTCTGCATGAAAGAGCTTTAAGCAGCATTTGTGGATAGTGTGGCGAACTGTAGTTACAGACAATGATCTGTGGAAGTGTTCCTGGACCCATGGAGTGATGTTCATAAGAAAATCAGACCTGTTTTTAATGCAGTGGCCCCTGAGGGCCCTAAGATTACGGGCATTTAATGATGATATGATATATTCAGCCATTCACATAGAGATCGTTTGTACGGCTTTGGTTTCTGTGATATTAAAAATTATTTTTAGGTCATCCAGAGGTTATCATCCCCCCCATCTTGCTCCAAAACAAACCAAAGTGGGCTACTTTGTTAGTGCTCCGTTTGTGCAGGTTTGTGCTGTTAAAAACGTAGTTTGTGCAGCTTTTAAAACAACGGTTTTAATGGCACAAACCTGCACAAGCGGAGCACTAACCACTCAGACTATTTGCTGGAATTTTTTGACGTCTGTGGGGTGTCAGCTTCACACGGCTCGACACCGTCCGTCCTTCTTTCAAATGGTATCAGTTCGGTACGCCTTTACCTCCACCTGTAGCTGAGATGCTCTGGCGGTGGCCAGTTAGTCGCTTTTTTGCCTCCACCCTAAAATCTGACTACTTTTTCTCCACCTCATCCCGGTCCTCTGTCCCACTCACTGAATTAACAGTGAGAACAACGTGTTGCCACTCACAACGCTTCCTTTTTTTTGTCACGCCACGACTGCGGCTCCAAAAACTTATATTTTTTCTGTTCTCCACCTCATTGACCAGCATATCAAGTTCTGCCTTGGTGAAATGTAGCTTCTTTGCTCTTTTCTCAGTGGTTGCCTTGGTAACCATGAAATAACATTGATCATCTGTATGGCATGAAATGTTATTTCATGGCTACCAAGGCAACCACAGAGAAAAGAGCAAAGAAGCTAAATTTCACCGGAAAACGTGGATTCCCGGTTCTTTTGAAATCTACTACCATGTTCTTTGTTTAACTTATTTTCAAAACAAGGTTCCTTTTTGTGATACCAGAGAGAATTTAGAAAAGAGGTGTTCAAACTGTTTCTGATTCTTCCCCTTTCTTGGAACAGAATGATTTCAGTTCTATGTGCAGCTTTAGCAACTGAGCCATGAATAAGTCAGGTTTTTCACAGAAGCAGTGCTCTTCTGTGTGGTGACTTTGAGTAAAATGAGTATTGACATCAAATCAGCATGCTCTCAGTGAGTGATCATTTTGGATCTTTGCCAAACTTAAGCTACCTGAACTACATTAGATTAAACTGTGTCTCACACCAACCTATGGGAACCCCTCTCCATTATGTCTTAGTGGACTGTCTGTCATTCGTCTGCCCTTTGACATTTTCTCCTCATCATTAATTTATTGAGTCTGTCCATCTTGCAAGCTCTAAGTAAACACCTTCAGTGTTTTGACTCCTTCTGTCAGAGAGAAGTAAAATGTCAGCAGCAGCTTAAAACCTCTGGAAAATCCATTCCTCTGCCTTACTTCTCTGTGTGTCTCTGCGGTGACAGCTGGGGACAGACTCATAACTTTCAGCGTAATCCCAGTCACCTGGAAGAACAGAGAATGTGTCTCGCTCTGCTCACGGAGCAGATGACGTGGAAAGAGATGCTGAGCTGTAAAACTTGCTCAGACAGCAGCCAAGCAGCATCTGCAGTCTCTGTAGGGATTCGTGTTTGTCTTGACATGTTGTTTTTTCCCAAAGGAAGAAACTAGACTTCTCTTGGCTCGTACAAAACACCACGACTGCAGAGGCACAAACAGCAAGTGTGAAGAACCATGTTTTTGTTTTGAAAAATCAACTCAGATGGTTTGAAATGATACAAGTTGTAGAAATGAATTTTGGTACATCCAGCTAATCCTAAACTACACTGTGACTTCCTTTACAGCAATGGAAATTAATCCTACATTGTGCTCCGATTGATCCTATTACTGTGCTGGATGACAATCTATTCTCAATCGCAGATAGTGCATGATGGAGATGTATGAAAGTCAGGACACTGTAACTATCAAACATTGTGCTAAAACCCAAAACATTTGATCTTAATTGCTTTATTGTTTTGAGCCAGTATCTCACTGGGCTGCAACTGTTGGCGACAAGTTCTCAAACCCAACTCAGCAGCAAGTCTCGTCTCTGAAATGTTTCAAAATGCTTGCAGTTTTTATTCCCCTGGTGTGAGTCATATTGTTTGAATTTTGAATATGGTCCAAAAATTTATGTGACAAATTTTCTCTCAAAATAGTAGTTTCAAACCCTTCTTAATTTATTTTTTCATTCAAGAGTGTTCGTGGACTACAAAACCAAATGATCTAAAAACCACGCCAAAAAATAACATTTAAAAAATAGTCCACATGTGCCTATCTTCATTTCAAAAGTGTACTCCAGTAGATCAATTCGAGCCACTGTTGAAGAAAACTCACATTAAATCTCAATTATAGCCTCCAAACAATCTAGACAAACTTTAGTTGTGATTTAATCTGAGTTGTCTTCATTAGTGTTTTTCGCATTACCACTCTCCCATGAAGCTCAGACGTTGAAGAACCTGATCAACAGTTGTTATATGTGCAGTCTCTCCCATCTCACCTGCTGAAAGGGTGAGAAGGGTAAAGGGTAAAACATCTAAGGGGGTAAATACATTTCATAAGCACTGTGTGTCCTCTCTGGCCTGGTAACACCTTAAGATCTGGATGTTATTTTTGTGACACTTAAAATAATGTAACATGAGCTGGAAAGGCAAAACACTGAAATTTAAAATCAGAAACCTTTTTTAAAAGAAAATGTGTTCCAGAAAACTACAGCCTGCATGTGAACACAGCAGCAGAGCTCAGATGTTTGAGCCTCTAAAAACTAATGGAAAAAAAACACGTCAAGGGGCTGGTTTAACTAATTAACACCAGGGTCTTCAGCAGCTATGTTTAGTTCTGGAGGGCCCCTAGCAAGTTAATCTGGTTTATGTGTGTCTTCTGGAGATCTGATTTTCATTTCATTTCTAGTGACAGTTTTGACTAAAATCCCACCTCGAACTAGTCCATGTTTTTTGGTGGTGTGCACATGAATCAAAACAGTAATCATCTACAGGATAAGAGCAGCACAAAATATACTCATTACACTGAAGACCTGCATATCAAATGTGTTCTAAATGAACATACTGACTATATCAAATACTTTTATTTTTTTCTACTCACCCAGAGGTGTAAATTATGTAAACATAGATCACAATGTAGCCTTGTCTCTGTTTGGGCCATGATGTATCACTTCTTTTTGTTTGTAATTGCTTAAACAGTTTGTAATTTTAGCCTCCTGGTTTTAAAGGTAATTTTCCATCAGCTGTGTGAACAGCTGTATGAAAAGGAAGATTTGATTACTAATGCCAACTCAGTAGTTTTAAGCCTTTTGTGTTCAAACTTAATATAAACTCTGTGAAGCAGCAGATTTTTCAGTGAGTTAGAAACAACATAATTTGGTTTTGAAACATCTGTTTGTGATTGTATATTTGATTGTGAAAACTTTATATACTAACTACTATTTCACATTCTGTTTTATAGGGATAGTCTAATAATTTTGAAGTGATTTTCTGTCGAATAGTTATCAATAGTTAGTACCTTATCAGCCAAGAAGTCAGTCATAGAGATGGGAATAAAGAAAAAGGGGAAAAAAGTCCACCTAAGAGTCAAGCTAACACTAGCCAGACTGTTATTCCTTTTATAATGTTTTTAAGGCAGATGATATGGATCATTCTGGTGTGAAAGAACAGTACCTTAGCTAATATTAAACCTCTACACTTTTGTATGTCACCAGTTGTTTAGTTTGTTGCTGTTTTCACAACTGAACAACACCCGTGTTACTATGTGAATATTGCTGTGTTGAGGCTGCTGAATGTATCAGTCCACCGGGAGTTCAGTAAACTGATCAGCTGGACAGATGTATTCAGCTAATGAGAACATTGTTTGGTTAAGAAAATAGCTTGTAAAAAACAACCTATGTCATGCAGAGTGTAGACTTTAATATGAACTAATGTGGTGTTCTTTTACACTAGTACGACATTTTTTGAGAAAGAGGTGTTTTTATAATCCTATGAAATAATAAAACGGGGGGGGCAGTCTTGCCATTAGCCTGACTCTTATTGTCAGGATTTGGGGTTTTCAATTCATGTTTCAGTTTGAGTTTATTTTATTTAGTTATCTTTGTTTAGCCTGGTCTTAGTTCTGTTTTTGCTCCGTGTGTCCTTGTTTCCTGTCATTATTCACTTCTCCCTAGTCCGTCACTTGTTTTCCTGCTGCGCCCATCTCCACCTGTTCCTTGTTAGTTATCACTCACCTGTGCCCACTTCACCAGTCATCTCCTCCATTTACTCGCTGGTTCGTTTGTCTATTTTTCCTGCTGTCTGGTTTAGCTTACGTCTCCTGCCCATATCCGCTACGTCTTTGTATTTAGTTTGTCTTGTATTTAGTTCCATTTGTGCTGCCTCGTCAGCCTTTTATTTTTATTTTATTTTAAAATAAATTAATTTATTTCCTAAGATAAGTCTGGGTTTGCCTCCTTCTCATCCATCATGACACTTATCTAGACTTTTTTCTTTTTCTCTATACTTTGTGCTTCTTAACAGTTGACATCTGTTTGGTGGGTTTTAAATATTTCTCTAACAGCCAATGTTGACTCTAACAGTTATTGCCAAATTTTCAGCAAAGATCTTGCATACTGGGTACTATGTGGACTATGTGTTGGAGATGACTTTGAGCTACTACCACACCAAATTTCAGCCCAATGTCTATAAAACTGGCCAACTTATACCTTTTTTTTGTGTATCTTAAAGCTGATTAGCTGTGACAGCCATCTTGAATTTGGTTGACACGGAAAGCTAGTCAGTTGTAGATGTATGTTCAACAATTACTTTCTGAAGTTATATCTTAAGAATTGTAAGAAGATAGCTCTCTGAATAACCTCTATTGTGGATAAAAAACAGTTTATATGGTGATTTGGCTTTTTTCTGGGTTTTGTTTTTGTTTTATTTTGATTTTAGTTCTTTGGTTTTTGTTTTGTTTCTTTTGTGTTATTTGGTTGTACTTGCTTTTCGTTTTGTCTCATGTTCATGTTCATTTCCACTCTCCCCCAGTCATTCACTTCTGTCAGCCACGCCCATCTTCACCTGTCCCTACTCAGCAATCAGTCCACCTGTTCCCACTCACCTCGTTATCCCCAGTCTTTAAAACCCGGTCATTTCTCTCCATACCTCGCTGGTCCATTGTCTAAGGTTTGTTTGATGTTTGTTGTTAGTGTGATGTTTCCTTGCTTGTTGCTGCTTCGTTCCATGTTCCTGTCCTCAGAGTTCTGTTCTGTTTATGTCTTTATTTTAGTTCTTGTCTGTTCGCTGCCACATCAGCTTTTTGGTTTTCGTTTGTTTCTTTAGTTTAATAAATTAGTTTCTATTTTTTACAATGAGTCTGCGCTCTGGGTTCCTTTCCGTCATCACCACTGATCTTGATAGTTTACTTTCAACAGGACTGATGAATTAAGGGCTAGTCTGAATATAGCTAAGACCAAAGTGGAGTGCTGCTGTCTTAAAGCAGCTCCAGGCTCCAAAATTTCATGCAACTGCAAAAACCATTTGTAGTTCTTTACATTTCTTTCAGTGTTACATGCTATGGTTATTTGCAAGTATAAAGCAGTAAAAACACAGTAAAGTAAAAGCAGAAGCAATAAGTAACATTTCCAGTTTAAATAATGTTAAATATTGGTTTAAATAATAGTGTTTGCATGAACAGCTATAAAATTTTAAAGACTGGAGTTGTTTTAAAATGGCAGCATTTCACCTTGGAAGTGGCTTTACTTAGACTATTCTGATAAGCTAATAGTAGCTAGTAGCTAGCAGACCATCTTCCAAATATTATATACCATATCTTATGACTGCTGAAATAATTTTATCATGCAATTTTAATGTTATCATCACTTTTAACAATGTTAAGGGTTATAAAATAATGTTCCCATAATCTGCTATGAAATTGTAGAGATTGAAACTGTTTTAAGACAACAGCAGGTCAGTTTGTCCTTGGCTGCATTTGAGCAAGCTTTTAGTTAATCTGTCCTGTCAGATTTAAATTATGTTACTGTTAGCTATCTACAGAAAGTAAGTTATTGTTTACAACTTTTACACAGAACTTCTCTTGGAAATGGCTGAAGTAACCCCTTAAAGTCCTTCTGCAGCTAAGAATTGTGTGAATGAATAAAGCTCATGGACTTTAAGATCCACAATAAAAGTTCAACTAACAGGTAGCTAAAGAAGAACATTTTAAAAAATAGCAAACAAATGAAAACAACTAGGTTGCTTGTTATAAAGAGACACTGTATGGGGGACATTTAATGGTTCCCAAAAAGTACAAGTCATCACTCAGACACTACCAGGTCATAAAACATGTTGACTTCCTGGTGAAAAATCACTCAGAGTGTAGCAGTCCCCCCCGGTTCCGGTAGGAAAAAGGTTCAGCAGTGCCTCGACAAGTGTTTTTAGGCATTTTATTCTTTGCTTCATTGGATACCATAAACACCGTGAAAACTCACTGCTTTTACCAGGGAGAATACCAGATCTTTGTTTGACAAACATCAGTTCACAGGTAATTGTTCCCAGCCATTCTGCATCAAGCTTATTACCACCAGCTTTTATGGGCCAGCCCTTCCTGGCTACAGCATCCCATGAGGTACAAAACAAAAAAACATTTACTACTAAACATACAATGATACCAAAACAGACAACATCTATAAATAATCCACATAATTGCAAAACATCATACCAAAAGACGTTTACTGCCCGTTACAGAGTTTTTCTTTTATTTGGAATAAACATTTGATAAACAATCATATCATAGCCAACAATGGGGCTGAAGTCTGAAATGGTAAATTAATGAAGTGAAGTGAAGTGAAATAGTTTGAACATTTAAAGCATAAGCATTCCTTGAAGGATTGCATATCACCCGCTGCCTTTTATGCCTGAGTTTTAGACTAAGATCATATTAAGTTAAAAAATGACAGAGTTGTAGCCATTTTGATCAAATGTTTAAAAATTGTTCTTGTGCAACATCAAGAGTTGGCACACTCAACGTATGTTTTTGAATGACTCTCAGGTACTACTACACCAAGTTTCAATATCTGTCAGATTGATTGAGCTATAGCAATTTTTGTGTTTTCTAAAATCAGTTAGCTAGGCAGCCATCCTAAATTGATTGACTCCAAAAGTTAATCAATTGTAGATGTCTAACTGAGGATTTCTTTCTAAATATTTCAATAAAATCTGTACATTGGTTCATAGGATATTTTGCTAACAGACAAACAGGGTTGACTCCAACAGTCATTAGCATTAGCCAAAGTTTTAAACAAAGATCTTGCACAATGAGTAGCCTCTTAGCGTATGTGTTGTGAATGCCTCTCAGCTACTGACACAACAAATTTTAGCTTAATATCTGTAAAACTGCCTGCATTATAGCTACTTATACAGTCCTGCTCACCATTATTGGCACCCCTTCATGATTTGCATAGCTGAGTGAATATCTTCATGATCATTCATTGGTTAATTCATGTCATATGTGTGGAGGCAGTCCATCACAAGTGATCTTTATGTGTGATTTGCAACAGGTGAGCCAAATTGGGTTTT
>NC_051446.1:639670-640656 GCF_001649575.2 Kryptolebias marmoratus
CTTTTTAAATGTTTTTGATCATTTGCTGTTTTGCATCAAGCACAAGCTATCAGCAATAAAATGTTGTTTCACTTGATGAATTTCCTTCAGTAAATATTCCATTATATGTACTTAAACTTCATGGGTGCCAATAATGGTGAGCAGGACTGTATGTAGCTGTTTTTCTTAGGTCAGTTGGTGTTGGTGGCCACAAGTTAATCAGTTGTAAATGTTTATTCAATGATCACTGTCTGAAAGTTTAATTAAAATCTGTTCAGTAGTTCAATTCATGAGATATTTTGCTAACAGACAGACAGACAGAGTTGTCTCCATAAAGTTAATGACAATATTATAAACAAGGATCTTGCACAGTTTGTTAGCGCTCAGATTATGTGTTGGGTTTCACCACACGTTCAATCAATTTAGCATGTGCAAATTTTGATCAAAAATAGGATAAACAAACATCACATCAACTATAACCCAAGTGTGATGGAGTGCTCCATACTTGGAAAACATTGTATGATGTGATGTTGTCTCTGTGTGTGCAGGTCTAGATGGAAAACTGGAGGACATCAACAGAAGGAAACAAGAGTTTGGACAGAATGTCATCCCTCCTAAAAAGCCAAAGACCTTTTTGCAGTTAGTGTGGGAGGCCTTGCAGGACGTAACACTCATCATCCTGGAGGTGGCAGCCATTATTTCTCTTGGCCTTTCTTTTTACAACCCGCCAACTGCTGACAGACAGAGTGAGTATCTCCTTTAATGGAGGGTGTGGGGCAGCTGACTGGTGATGATGTGGTAGGAAACTGGTTGACAGCTAATTTGACCATTTAAAGGAGATTTTAAGTATTTACATGTAGGGCTGCAACTAACGATAATTTCAATAATCGATTAATCGGGCGATTATTTTCTCGATTAATCGGTCGTCTTGGAATTCATTCATTCATTCAGTCATTCATTTTGGCCCACATAAAAAAGTTATCTGTATGTAAAGGAGTAGGTTGATG
>NC_051446.1:641172-654065 GCF_001649575.2 Kryptolebias marmoratus
AAAACATGCCCCCCAAAACGGTAATGGAGTAGCAGAAAGAAAGTTTGCAGTGAGGAAGAGGAGCCGTAGCTTCTTCATCATCATACAGAGACGGAGGTTTTTTTTTTTTTACGGAGCGGACGGAGCAATGACTTATATTTGGGACGGAGTTTGTTCAGCAAACGCGCTGCGGGTGACGTCACCGTTTCCGCGACAACGTTAGTGACGCATAAATTGCGCGACACATATCGATAATGAATGTTGTTGCCAAGGCTTTTAATTATCGAATTTTATCGATTTGTTGTTGCAGCCCTATTTACATGTTACACACCTTTAAAACTCTTTTTCTTACATTGAACATTTCAAACTTTTTTTAGTGTGTATTTAACTGCTTAGTTATATACACTGCAGTCCACTACACACTACTGCAGGTTTGACTACCAGCTGAGTCCTCTCTTTGTGGAGTTTCCATGTTCTCCCAGTGCATGTGTGGGCTCTCTCCGGGGACTCTAGTATTCTCTCAGAGTCCAAAAACAAGCATATCAGATTAACTGGTGACTCTAAAAGTGGCCCTAGGTGTTAGTGTGTGTGCACATGGTTGTTTGTCTCTGTGACTCTGTGTTGGACTGGCAACCTGTCAAGGGGCTACCCAGCCTCTCGCCCAATGACTGCTAGAGATAGGTACAGGTTCCCCACAACCCCGAACAGGGTCACACAGGTCAGGAAAATGAATAAGCAGCTTCTGGCTACATCCATGGATGGAACAAGATGCTATTATCTTCATCAACCACCACAGAAGGGTGATAATGTCTTTGCCTGAGTTTGTGTGTGAGTGTGTTTGTTTGTCATTGTAGCTGGGAGTCATTGACAACACATACGCTGAGTTCTACACATAAATAGGAGAAAAAAATAATAACAGTACAAGAAAAATAAATAATAACAATACTGATAATAAAAATCTGTGACAGATGAATTGTATCTGAAAGGCATGTTTTTAAGAGAAGTTCATGATTAACTCAATAACTGCAAGGAGCACAGGTCTTGTGGCTACAAAACAAGCCCAAACCATCAGTTCTACACTATCGGGCTTGACAGTTAGTACAAGATATTTGTGCTGATAAGCTGCATTTGGTTTTCTCCAAAGATAAGAGTTGTGAATTATGGCTAAAGCTATTTACTTTGGTCTCATCTGTCCAAAAGTGACATGAACACAGGAGTAATTTGTCCAAGAGCGAGACCAAAACCAGACACAGAGACGTAACTAAAGGTAAGTGGTTTATTTACAGGTGACAAGGTATATACAATGAGCCGGGTCCGGGAGTGGTCTGAAAGGCAAGAGGAGCAGGGTGAGTCTCGGGTACCAATCCTATAATCAGCTGAGTCTATTAGGTGGTTGAATAATGTTTCTGTTCTTACAGATCCATGAGGTGTCCAGCTGCGTGGAGGAGGTGAAGGAGGTGTTCCAGGTGATCCAGACGATGATAAGCCAGTAGTCCTGTCCAGGCAAGTATCCGGTAATCCAAGGTAAGTTTCCGTGAGGTGCTAAGGTCTTAACGTGACAAAGAACCTGAATCGAGGGCGCAAAGAGAACTTAGTTAGCATAGCATCAACACTGAGATTAGATACTACGGCTGAGAATCTAACCCAGGAGGTTCGATGTTCCAGCTCCAGATCCCTACAGTACCCCCCCCCCCCCCCCCAATGATCGCCCCTTGGCGATCGAAGACGCCTCTCTGGGTGAGCTCTATAAAAATCCGTGATTAGCGTGGGGTCAAGGATGAATGATCTAGGAACCCATGTGCGCTCCTCAGGTCCATAGCCCTCCCAGTCCACCAGAAACTGACGTCCCCTGCCTCTCTGCCGGACGTCAATAATACGATTTACCGTGAAAGCAGGCTGATTATCGATTAACCGGGCGGGAGGGGGGAGGACGGTAGGAGGGCTCAAAGGACTGTTCACCACTGGCTTTAACTGAGAAACATGGAATGACGGATGAATATGCATGGAGGCCGGGAGAGTCAAACGGACTGAAGTGGGATTTAGAATCCTTTCGATAGGGAATGGCCCAATGAAGCGAGGCGCCAATTTCTTGGTGGTGCCTCTCAACGGGATGTCCTTGGTTGACAGCCAAACCCTATCGCCCACCTTATAGTTAGGTGTAGAGGAGCGGTGACGGTCGGCGTATTTCTTATTCTGTTCCAAGGTTCTCCGAAGGGCCCTCCTGGCTTGTCTCCACACACTTCTGCATCTCTGCAGATGGGCCTGCACAGAAGGGACGGTTAGTTCAGGCTCAAAACTTGGAAACAGTGGAGGGTTATAACCCAAAGATGCCTCGAACGGAGACAATCCTGTGGCTGAAGAGATGTGTGTGTTGTGGGCATATTCAATCCAAACCAGTTTCTTGCTCCAGGTAGATGGGTTGTCGCTGGCTAAACACCTGAGAGCCACCTCCAGCTCTTGGTTACAGCGCTCCGACTGACCGTTGGACTGAGGATGGTACCCTGACGTGAGACTCACCCTGGCTCCCAATCCCCTGCAAAAATTCTGCCACACTTGGTAAGTAAACTGTGGCCCTCTGTCGGAAACAATGTTAACCGGGATCCCGTGCAGCTTAAAAACTTGTTACGTTATTATTTCAGCGGTTTCCAGGGCAGTGGGTAATTTGGCAAGAGGGATAAAGTGAGCGGATTTGGAGAACCTGTTGACAATGGTGAGTATAAAAGTGTGTCCCTGAGAAGGGGGTAACCCAGTAACAAAATCTAAAGCGATGTGGGACCATGGGCGGCTAGGAATGGCTAGGGGTTGCAGTAAACCAGCTGGGGGTTGGTTACTGTTTTTACAGCGGGCACACGTGGGACAGGCGGTAACAAACTCCTTGACATCTGTTAACAAATTAGGCCACCAGAAATAACGAGTGGTCAGCTTGGTCATGCGATGAATTCCTGGGTGGCAAGTGAATTGTTGAGAGTGCAACCAATCAAGGACCCTGGGTCTAACTGCTGCCGGGACGTAAGTCTTACCCGGAGGCCCCTCTCCAGGGTCAGGTTCCCCCCGTTGGGCCTCCTGAATCTCTCTCGATGTCCCATGTTAAAGCACCTACGATTAAAGAAGGAGGAATTATGCGTTCTTCCTCCTCACAGGAATCAAGGCTAGCCCATAATCTGGACAGTGCATCTGGTTTCACATTTTTTTAACCTGGCCTAAATGTGAACCTCTCGAAAAACAGAGACCATCTAGCCTGTCGGGGGTTCAACCTCTTAGCAGTTTGTAAATAGGCAAGGTACTTATGATCAGTCCAGATGATAAAAGGCACTTCAGAGCCTTCTAACCAGTGCCTCCATTCTTCAAGGGCTATCTTAATCGCTAGTAGTTCACGGTTGCCAACGTCATAATTCTTTTCTACCGGTGTGAGGCGGCGGGAAAAATAAGCACACGGGTGAACCTTGCCATCCTCAGAGGATCTTTGTGAGAGAATAGCCCCTACCCCTGAGTCGGAAGCGTCAACCTCCAGGATATATTGTAGTTTAGGATTAGGATGACGTAATATGAGAGCGGAGACAAAACGAGACTTTAACTCACCGAAGGCGGATTGAGCTTCGGAGGATCAGATGAAGGGTTGTTTTGTGGATGTTAGTTGAGTGAGAGGAGCAGCGACTCTGCTGTAGTCCTGAATAAACCTCCTGTAGAAATTTGCGAATCCTAAGAACCTCTGCAGTTGTCGGCGGTCGGTGGGGATGGGCCAGTCTGCAACTGCTCTGATCTTCTCCGGGTCTGTGCGGTAATGGCCTTGTCCAAAGATGAAGCCCAGAAAGCTGACGGTGGAGACGCTGAACTCTCATTTTTCGGCTTTCACGAATAGTTGATTTTGGTACAGCCTTTGTAGAACCGCTCGAACTTGAGCACGATGTTGAGATGGATCCTGGGAATAAATCAAAATGTCATCTAAATACACAAAAACCGAAATATTCAGAAAATCTCGTAAAATGTCATTGATGAGGGACTGGAAGACTGCGGGTGCGTTTGTGAGTCCGAAAGGCATGACAAGATATTCGAAATGTCCGAGAGGGGTCTTAAACGCCGTCTTCCACTCGCCCCCCTCCCAGATTCTTACCAGATGGTAAGCGTTGCGGAGGTCCAACTTGGTGAAGATTTTGGCTGAATGAAGCTGTTGGTGAACAGAGTCGATTAATGGGAGTGGATATTTGTTTTTTACCGTTATATGATTTAAGCCCCGGTAGTCGATGCAGGGGCGCAAGCTCCTGTCCTTTTTCTCCACGAAGAAAAAGCCTGCCCCAAGTGGAGACGTAGATGGTCAGATGATGCCGGAGGCGAGCGAGTCCTCAATGTATGACTTCATGGAGTCACGTTCAGGGCCCGAGAGGTTAAACAGCCGACTGGTAGGTAAGGGTTCCCCTGGCTGTAACTCTATCGCACAGTCGTATGGTCTGTGGGGTGGTAAGGACAAGGCCTTGGCCTTGCTGAACACTGCAGCAAGGTCATGGTATTCAATTGGTACCTTTGTGAGATCAGTCTTTGGTTCTGTCTCACTCTTAGTGCTGGAAACTGGTAATGCGGACTGAAGGCAATGCTGCAGACAAAATGGGCTCCATGAGTCGACTCTCTTTTCAGCCCAATTAATAACGGGGTTGTGTCTCTGTAACCAGGGAAAACCTAAGATCATTTGTGTAGATGGGGCAGAAAACACTAAAAATTCTCCTGTCTCTCTGTGATTACCTGAAGTGAGAAATCGAAGATGGGAGACCTTGCAGCAAATTCGGGTAATGACCTGACCGGATATATCCATAACAGAAAGGGGTGAGGATAATTGTACTGGTTTCAACTGCAATTGTTTAACTAGATCGTCCGAGATGATATTTTGTTCAGCCCCTGAATCTATTAATGCGTGTACTGGAACCTTGATCTGACGGTTAATGATAGTGGCATGAACAAACAGTCGTGATCCGGGGGGTTGCGAGAGACTACTCACTAGTACCCCTCGGACACCTAGTGAGTTTGTCCTTTTAAATGAGGACACTTGGCCCGGAAATGGTTTCTATTCCCACAGTAAAAACATTCCCTAGACTCCAAGCGCCTTAGCCTCTTTTCCGAGGTGAGCTTAGCCCTTCCCACCTGCATAGGTTCATGTTCCACCCCTTGAACCACTGGTTCCGTCTCCGCACTTACGGCGCTCCGTCCCGGGGTACTCGTCCTATTGCCCCTCTCGTGTTGTCTCTCCCGCAGACGATTATCCAAGTGAATTGTTAGCGCAATTAAATCATCCAAGGAACGTGGTTCATCTCAACCGGCTAACTGATCCTTAATAGACTCCTGAAGTGCGTGAATGAAGACCCCCTTTAACGCTGGCTCATTCCACCTGGATGTTGCGGCTAAAGTGCGGAAATCGATGTTCCAGCAAAGGTCTGGTCTCAGCTGGAGGCTTAAGTACTGGCAGGTCTCATCAGTAAAATCAGGATCACCTGTGAAGCCAAAAGTTAGAGGAGCCGCCCCAAGGCGGGGCTAACTCCAGATCCCTACAAAAAGATGTTAATCCAGAAGTCCTGTAGTTCATTCAGGTTCAACTTTGTCCACATAACTCATGCTACCATGTTCTTTTTAGAGAGATTTTCTCCTTCAACCCTTCCAACCAAGCCATACTTGTATTTTTATTGTCCTGTGATGAACTTTAACCTTTAACCTGCCAACTGAGGCCTGTAGAGTCTGAGATGGAGCTCTTGGGTTTTTGGCATTTTCTCTTAGCATTGTGCTTTCTGACTTTAGAGTGAACTAAGATGTCGACTCCTGAGAAGATCATGAGCGAAGATGATCATTCAGTTTGGCTGAACAAATACAAAGAACTATTTCCGCACTGTTTGTGGTGACCAGGAAGCATGTTTGATCCATGCAACAGAATGCTCCTCAGAACATTTTCAGGATCATTAACCCTCCTGAAGCCCTAGTAACTGAAGAGTGGAAGAGAAACCCTTGTAACATCTGGTCCACGGGAGGGTTAAAACAAGCTGTTAGCTCTTACAGAAGTCTCAGCAGTGATAAAAGTCTGCTTTTCTTGGCTAAAAAGCCCAAACTGCTGTAGCAGTCCAAAAAGCACAGGTGTTTTTTCTCATGAACCACTGGAGTTTTAAACAAAAACTTTTATACTTTTAAAAATATTTAACTTTTGATTGCATTGGAATAAATGGGGATTTTTATTTTTAGCTAATTATAGCTATATAGATTTTCTAATTTTACCTTCTAGCTACGGAGCTGTTAATTATAGCCGTTAGCTACAGTTTAGAAAATTCTAGTTTTTAGCTACAGTTTAGAAAATTCTAGTTTTTAGCTACAGTTTTATTAATTTTTAGTGTTAGCTACTTTTTTGATAATCTTAGCTTTTAGCAACTGTTTTGCTAATTTTAGTTTTTAGCTACAGTTTTGCTGGCTTCAGCTTTTAGTCACTGTTTTGCTCACTGGTTTTAGCTTTGTTCTGCTTGTTTTACTCTCAATTTCAGCTTTTTCAACAAATTGCAGTAAAGTGATTCAGCACTCATCATTCACTGCCTGTTCACCGCAAAGGCTAACTTTTCCAGTTTTGTTTGCATTTTCTGTTTAGGTTGCGGCAATGCAGCTGGTGGTGTGGAGGACGAGGGTGAGGCGGAGGCCGGATGGATCGAAGGCGCTGCCATCCTCCTATCCGTGGTGTGCGTGGTCCTGGTGACGGCGTTTAATGACTGGAGCAAAGAGAAGCAGTTCAGAGGTCTTCAGAGCCGCATTGAGCAGGAGCAGAAGTTCACTCTGGTCCGAGGGGGGCAGGTGATCCAGGTTAAAATCGCTGAGATTGTCGTTGGAGACATCGCACAAGTAAAATATGGTGAGAAAACAGAAAGGATGAGTTATTAACATAAAAAACTGGAACACTCACTCTGTCACGCTGTATCACCTGAAGCAGCTTTAACTATGCCTGGCTACTTGTTTTCATTTCTGCTGTTGTCAGTGTTTGATTTAACATTTTCAGCCACTTCAAGGTTGTTTACTTGCCCGTATCAACTGACCCTGTGGATCTATCAATTTTCTCTGGCTCACTTTATTCTAAGTTGTACCAGTTTCTGTGTTTCCCGCTGGCCTTTCCTGCCTGGCTGGTTATTTTTCCAGAATATTTTTGACCTGTTTCTTTGTCTGTGTATTTAAGTACTTGTCCAGCTTTCAGTTTCAGCCCTTTACTAACTGTTGTTGAGTGTGCCAGTGGGATATCACCTTCTCCAGGTTTTAATTAGTTACACAAGGATTCACAGTTTTCTGCAGCACCATGTGGTTCATTGCTTGTTGATGTCATCTCTTTATGTTTGTTTTCAAAATTGTTGTGCTTCTCATCAAGTACCGCTACTTGTTTTTAAAAGAATAGGGAACAGGGTAAAGGAGGTGGAGTTTTATCATAGCAGTAGATTAAAATGTCAACAGATTGAATGGCCAAATGAGATAAACTTTGGTTGTTCTGGGGTAAATATAACCTTGTTTGCTGTAATGTCTTTTACAATCAAATGTATAGAAAACCTACAGCAATGGCTGCTTTCTATGATCAACTTTAGTGTTTTCTTTTAAGGATTTTAATATTAACTGGGATAATAAGAAGGATTGAAAATATTGCTATAATCTTTCTCAGCTAATAAACCAACTAGGATTGAAAACCAGAATTGACTTATTTACTTTTAAGCCAGAGAGAAATATGAACAGGAATTTCTGATGCTATTGCCATATTCTTCTCCAGAAAACTCACTAATCAACACTTTACAGTATTATCTAGTAAGCACAGTAATACAAAACAAAAAGATGTTCTAATATAATTCCCAAATATAGGCAGCATGGTTTAGATATTGCCCTAAAAGATTTAGACTGGAGTGAAATATTTTCCCCCTGGATAGGTTGCCATTTTTACAACTTTATGGTCAAACTCAGGGACTCTCTTATGGAGAGGAATGTAGATAAACAGAAAAAACAACTCACTAGCACAGGTTACTAATGACTGTAGGAACTAATGAAGAAGAGGGATCAACTTCTTAAATTATTCTTGTGATCTGATCACAGAATAAGGCCACCTGTATGGTGTCAAATTTATGCCAAAAGTCCACCATCACTTTCATGGCTAATTCATCTCTGTGTGGGGCTAATGCAGCTAAGTCAGAGTTTAGTGAGTAACCGTTTTATGAATTTAGCAAAGAAACATGCATGTTTCATAGTTGCAGTGGGATTATACAGGACTGTCTCAGAAAATTAGAATATTGTGATAAAGTTCTTTATTTTCTGTAATGCAATTAAAAAACATGAAATGTCATACATTCTGGATTCATTACAAATCAACTGAAATATTGCAAGCCTTTTATTGTTTTAATATAGCTGATTATGGCGTACAGCTTAAGAAAACTCAAAAATCCTTACTCAAAATATTAGAATATTTCCTCAGACCAAGTAAAAACAAAATTATAACAGCAAAACAAAATCAAACATTTGAAAATGTCCATTAATGCACTCAGTACTTGGTTGGGAATCCTTTTGCACAGATTACTGCATCAATGCGGCGTGGCATGGAGGCAATCAGTCTGTGGCATTGCTGAGGTGTTATGGATGCCCAGGATGCTTCAATAGCGGCTTTTAGCTCATTTGCATTGTTGGGTCTGGTGTCTTTCAGCTTCTTCTTCACAATACCCCACAAATTCTCTATGGGGTTCAGGTCAGGGGAATTGGCAGGCCAATCAAGGACAGTAATGCCATGGTCAGTACACCAGTTACTGGTGGTTTTGGCACTGTGGGCAGGTGCCAGATCATGCTGGAAAATGAAATCATCATCTCCATAGAGCTTTTCAGCAGATGGAAGCATGTAGTGCTCTAAAATCTCTTGGTACACAGCTGCATTTACTCTGGACTTGATGAAACACAGTGGACCAACACCAGCAGCTGACATGGCTCCCCAAACCATCGCTGACTGTGGGAACTTCACACTGGATTTCAAGCAACTTGGATTTTGCTCCTCTCCAGCCTTTCTCCAGACTCTGGGGCCTTGACTACCAAATGACATACAAAACTTGCTTTCGTCTGAAAAGAGGACTTTGGACCACTCTGCAACTGTCCAGTGCTTCTTTTCCATAGCCCAAGTCAGACGCTTCTTCCGTTGTCTTGAGTTCAGAAGTGGCTTGACCATGGGAATACGGCTATTGTAGCCCATTCCCCGGACACGTCTGTGAACAGTGGCTTTTGATACCTGGACTCTAGCTTCAGTCCACTGTCTTTGAAGCTCCCCCAAATTCTGGAAGCGGCTCTTCTTCACAATGCTGTTAAGGCTGCGGTCATCTCTCTTGGTTGTGCAGCGTTTCCTGCCACATTTCCCCCTTCCAACAGACTTTTTGTGAATGTGCTTTGAAACTGCACTCTGTGAACAGCCTGCTCTTTGAGAAATTTCTTTTTGTGTCTTACCCTCCTGATGGAGGGTGTCAATGATGGTCCTCTGGACAGCAGTCAGATCAGCAGTCTTCCCCATACTTGTGATTTAGTTTACTGAACCAAGCTGAGTGTTTTTCAAGGCTCAGGAAACCCCTGCAGGTGTTTCGAGTTAATTAGACGATTCAAGTGATTAGTTGAATAGCCTACTAGTATACTTTTTCACGATATTCTAATATTTTGAGATAGGATTTTTGAGTTTTCTTAAGCTGTACGCCATAATCAGCTATATTAAAACAATAAAAGGCTTGCAATATTTCAGTTGATTTGTAATGAATCCAGAATGTATGACATTTCATGTTTTTTAATTGCATTACAGAAAATAAAGAACTTTATCACAATATTCTAATTTTCTGAGACAGTCCTGTATATGTTCACAATAATACTTAGCTATGGAAGTCAGCACCAACAAGGATCACAGTAGCGCTTAAATGTGTGCTTGGAGAATAATACACGCTCGTGGTGGACGTTTGGCATAAATTTGATGCCATGCCACCCGATGTCTATGGAATGTTAAGGTAAACTTCTTTATGACAGTTATTGAAGATGCAAAGGGTAATGGTCAAAATGGCAAAGCATAAATAAATAAACAAAATAAGCAGAACAACAAGGATCTACTCATTAGGATCAACAAGAAGCTTGTGAAAGAACCTGTTGTCCTACCTACTGAGTTTAACAATACTTTCATGACTTCAGTATAGGAGATATATCAGACTTTCCCTCCCCCTATCTGTGAATATAACTGCACTAACCACACAGCCTGTGTTTTCCTACAGGTGAAATTTTTCATTCTGAATTAGTTTATAATATTGGTACATTAAACAAATTCAAAACAAAGGATGATTATGATTGTGACACTAACTTGAAAAATGATAAAGATGTCAATGTTTGTACATCTTGACTGAGAAACTGTTGGAAAAAAAAACTGTTGTAGTTGGCTGAGTGTCCAAAAAACCCTTTAAGTAAAAAAAAGAAAAAGTCTAAATTAGTGTTTTTTTTCTGTTTTTATTGACAACTTTTATTGTTTATTTTTAAATGCCCATTTGAGATATTATTTTTTGCGACTCGAGGGCAAAAACAAGGTTTCCTCCTCAACCTCATGGCTATGAGGAGGAAGATGAACTGCTTAGAGGAGTACGATTGTCAGATATAGATTAATATACAGTAGATACACACAGTGCATCTGGACCTCAGTTAGTTTAATGTTACAGAGTCTTGTTGCCTTTAAGTTCAGCTTAATGTGTTTGTTCTTGTGATCAAACAAAGGCATTTTATTTTGTGGAGTGTTGTCGAGTGTTGTCAGATTGCACAAGATATTTGTCTAAAATTTACCTGTAACTGTTTGGACTCAATTCTATCTGTTACTAAATTATCTCATAAACCACTGCAGATTTTAATGAAATTTTCAGAAATAATCATTGGATGTACATCTATAACTGATTAACTTTGAGCATAAATCCAAATCAAGATGGACACCACAGATAAGCGACACAAAAATGACTAGAACTCAGTCGATTTTACAGAATTTGAAAATGATAGTAGCTGAGAGCCATTCACAACACATACTCCGAGCATGACACCTCACAATGTTGCATGAGATTGTACTTAAATGCTATTTTCAAGGTTTGAATAAAACTGCTGCAATTCATTTCTTAACATAAGATGATCTTAGTTTAAAACTGTGGCATGAAAGGCTGCAGGCGAGATGCAATCCTTTAAGGAATGCTAGGTTTAAATAAAAAAAAGAAAACAATTTTCCAGTTTTATATTTATTATAAAATATTTAATTAAAAAAACAAAACCTTTTCATCTTTCTTCTTTAGCTGCAGTTGACAGATTATATAACATCCTTGTGTTGCTGTTCCAGGTGACCTCCTGCCAGCTGATGGTGTCTTAATTCAGGGCAACGATCTGAAGATTGATGAAAGCTCTCTGACCGGAGAGTCGGATCACGTCAAGAAGAGTCTCGACAAAGACCCCATGCTGCTGTCAGGTGCATCACTTTCCTCTAAATGACAGTCAAGTTCACCACGACCTGTGCTGGTGCAATACCAACACTTACCAGACAATGTTTGCTGCTGAGACAGATACGATCCCCTCCTTGCTGTTTACATTTCCTCTACTCTGAACTGAAATCACACCAATACAAAATATTTTGGGACAAACAATAATAATACTAAATCAATAACTATAAAATTTTTTTTGAAGGGTGCCAGTTCACCTACTCCCTGAGATTCCAACATCCATCAATGTTCTTTCCTAAAGCCCAATAATAGTTTGGGACCTCCCTGACTAATAATAGAAGCTGACAAGATACTAGCATTTTGAAGTATAAATGGCATAAGAGAAGAATCAAGCTTAAAAGAAATATTAAAGCTACTGCCCAATGAACTAGGGAAACATTGGAATGGTCACTAAGGGCAACTAAGTAACGTTTTTTTGGCAGCCATCTTTAGAAGTCCTTTATACATATCTCTACTGTTTACACAGGGAAGCCACACATTGTTAACTTCTTTTGCATGCTGTGTTCTGTGTCAACAGTCCATAATCACTCAGAAAAATCTTTTTTTTACTTAAATATTCATATATCATGAGAAAATGTGAAAACAGAAGCCATCAGAACACCACACCATAAAAAATGTGCTTTTAACAAGAGAGTAGATCCATCCAGAGCTGAGAGTGAACAATACTGGAGAAGCATATGGCATCACACAATGATAATGCACAGGAGCTAAAATCTGAGCACAGCTATCGCTCAGAACAAGAACCAGTATCCATCACAGTGACAGACATCCAAGAACGAGATGGATGTCACCAGGGTCTGATATGATACCCACCAACTGGCTAAAGAAACTCACTGCTCTCCATGAATGCCCAGGAGCAAAAATGAACCAGCTACTGATGGAAGGGACCCACCGTGACTGGGCAATTCCTTCCAAATACCAGCCAATCAACTGCCTCTGTACAACATTGAAGTTCTTATCAGTCATCATAGCGGCTAAGATAAATAGGCACATTGGTCAATACATGAGCCAGGCCATCCATCCATCCTCTTCCGCTTATCTGGGGTCGGTGTCATGAGGCGTGGAGACAGAGGTGAACCCAGAACGCAGACTCATAGCTGATGAAAAACTAATTTATTAACTTAAAGAAAACCGTCAAAACAAAAGGGCTGACGTGGCAGCAAAACTAACAAAGACAAAATCCAAAACGAGAGTCAGGGCATGGCAAGGAGCAAGACACAAGTAGACAAAACGGAATGATCCAGTGGTGTGTGGGAGAAACGGACAGGTTTTTATAATCAGGAGGTGATTGGAAAGTGGACACAGGTGAAGCAATTAACCAGACTAGAGACAGGTGTAGATGGGCGTGGCAGGAAGGCAAAAGAGTGACTGGGGAGGAGTGAATAGTGACAGCAAACATGAACAGGA
>NC_051446.1:656582-657186 GCF_001649575.2 Kryptolebias marmoratus
CCGCGGGAGCGGCACTGGGGACTCTGCAGAGGACGCCCGAAGCACTGGGGACTCCGCAGAGGACGCCTGAAGCACTGGGAGCAAAGCTGGTGGTGTGGCTGGGAGCAAAGCTGGTGGCGTGGCTGGGAGCGGAGCCGGTGGCGTGGCCGAGAGCGGAGCCGGTGGCGTGGCCGAGAGCGGAGCCAGTGGCGTGGCCGAGAGCGGAGCCGGTGGCGTGGCCAAGAGCGGAGCCGGTGGCGTGGCTGAGAGCGGAGCCGGTGGCGTAGCTGAGAGCTGAATCGGCGGCGTGGCCGAGAGCGGAGCCAGTGGCGTGGCTGAGAGCGGAGCCGGTGGCGTGGCTGAGAGCGGAGCCGGTGGCGTGGCTGGGAGCGGAGCCGATGGCGTGGCTGGGAGCGGAGCCGGTGGCATGAAGGCTGTCGTGGCTAGAGATCCTGGGAGTCTGGGTAACCAACATCGAGAGGAAGGGGGCTTGATGGCCAAGCGTGTTCCCCAGAACTGAGAACCATGCTCCTCTTCCTCCTCCAGACTGGGCGTGGGCATGACGGTGACGGTGGCAAAAGGAGACGTGAAGGCTGCAGCAGCCGACAAAGGCGAGATGGATGCT
>NC_051446.1:657286-658641 GCF_001649575.2 Kryptolebias marmoratus
GGGTCGCGGGGGTAGCAGCCTAAGCAGAGAGACCCAGACTTCCCTCTCCCCAGCCACTTGGGCCAGCTCCTCCGGGGGAATCCCAAGGCGTTCCCAGGCCAGCCGAGAAACATAGTCCCTCCAGCGTGTCCTGGGTCTTCCCCTGGGCCTCCTCCTGGTGGGACATGCCCGGAATACCTCATCATACCAGGGAGGCGTCCAGGAGGCATCCTCACCAGTTGCCCGAGTCACCTCAACTGGCTCCTCTCGATGTGGAGGAGCAGCGGCTCTACTCTGAGTCCCTCCCGGATGACCGAGCTTCTCACCTTATCTCTAAGGGAGAGCCCAGACACCCTGCGGAGGAAACTAATTTCAGCCGCTTATATTCGCGATCTCGTTCTTTCGGTCACTACCCAAAGCTCTTGACCATAGATGAGGGTAGGAACGTAGATCGACCGTTAAATCGAGAGCTTTCCCTTTTGATTCAGCTCTCTCTTTACCACGACAGATTGGTACAGTGCCCGCTTCACTGCAGACGCTGCACCGATCCGCCTGTCGATCGCCCGCTCCATTTTTCCCTCATTCGTGAACAAGACCCCGAGATACTTAAACTCCTCCACTTGGGGCAGGACATCTTCCCCGACCCGGAGAAGGCACTCTACCCTTTTCCGGCTGAAGACCATGGCCTCGGATTTGGAGGCACTGATCCTCATCCTAGCTGCTTCACACTCGGCTGCGAACCGCTCCAGCGAGAGCTGTAGATCACGGCCTGATGAAGCTAATAGGACAACATCATCTGCAAAAAGCAGAGATGTGATCCTAAGGCCACCAAAACGGATCCCCTCAACACCTCGGCTGCGCATAGAAATTCTGTCCATAAATGTTATGAACAGAATCAGTGACAAAGGGCAACCTTGGCAGAGTCCAACTCTAACCGGAAACAAGTCTGATTTACTGCCGGCAATGCGGACCAAGCTCTGACACCGGTCATATAAGGACCTAACAGCCCGTATCAAAGGGCCTGGTACCCCATACTCCCGGAGCACCCCCCACAAAATTCCCTGAGGGACACGGTGGAACGCCTTCTCCAAGTCCACAAAACACATGTAGACTGGTTGGGCGAACTCCCATGCACCCTCAAGGACCCTGCTAAGGGTATAGAGCTGGTCCAGTGTTCCACGACCAGGACAAAAACCACACTGCTCCTCCTGAATCCGAGGTTCGACTATCCGACGGACCCTCCTCTCCAGAACCCCCGAATAGACCTTACCAGGGAGGCTTAAGAGTGTGTAGTTAGTTGGAACACACCCTCCGGTCCCCCTTTTTGAATAAGGGGACCACCACCCCAGTCTGCCAATCCAGAGGAACTGCCCCCG
>NC_051446.1:659306-669138 GCF_001649575.2 Kryptolebias marmoratus
AAGTTCTCCCGGAGGTGGGAGTTAAAGCTCCGCCTAACAGGAGACTCCGCCAGACGTTCCCAACAGACCCTCACAATACGTTTGGGCCTGCCAGGTCTGACCGGCATCCTCCCCCACCATCGGAGCCAACTCACCACCAGGTAGTGGTCAGTTGACAGCTCCGCCCCTGTCTTCACCAGAGCCAGGCACAGAAGGGAATTGGCACCAACACCAGGGGAGCAAAGCAACAGCTACTAGTCGACAGAATTGTAGCTCGAGATTTTAAGACCAGACACTATTTCTCTGTGGGTTTTCCTAAAGCTGCTGAAAGAGTATTGAATTGAAAATCATGACAAAAAAAAAAACATAATTTCAGCAGCCTCAGCACCATCAGCATATACATGGTCTATCTATGCTCCACACTCAGACATCCATGAAAGTTGTTCGATTAAAAAAACACCTTAGCCTAGCCTTTAGCCTAACCCATACAAAGACTTTTGCCTCTTTCTCCATTCCCTGTGCTCTATGACTGATGTTCCGGTTGTACAATTATTGGTACTAATTATTGATAACAATTAGATAGAACATAAAGTCAAAGTTACCTGAACCGTTTTTTTTAAATGTAAAAAAACAGATTATAGGTTTTATTTTGTCACATATCCAATCTATCTGTCTGTCTTTTTAAACAAGACATCATGTCAAATCTTTTAACTACATGAAACTACATTTTTATAAAAACTGATTTTTCACAAATAAAGGGTGATATTTCTCTCTATATTCTCCTTCAGGCACACATGTTATGGAGGGGTCTGGCAAGATGGTAGTCACTGCTGTGGGTGTGAACTCACAGACTGGAATCATCTTCACGCTGCTTGGTGCCAGTGAAGAGGGTGACGGCGATGGCGAGGACAAAAAGGACAAGAAGAAAGAGGACAGGAAAAACAAGGAGAGAAAGGACAAGAAGAGTACGTTTGAAAAAACTTTGCATGTGTCTGACTGTGAGAGGAAAACAAAACTGTATGGCATCCTCATGATTCCAAACTGCCATCCATCATTTTTTTTAAATCACTTCTCCTTTCTGGGTCATGGGGAGCTGGTGCCTGGTTAAAAAGCTTCAATAATATCTTTAAAATTTATGCAACAATATACCTGTCATCTCTGTATTTACTAAAACAAGTGTGAGGGTAGGTAAATCTACAAATAAAGTTAACTCCACAGACTGAGTTTGCTGTTGAAGTCAAGTCAAGTCAAGTCAAATTTATTTATATAGCACTTTTCAGCACAAGGCGATACAAAGTGCTTTAAAATATTTTACACAAAAATACAAAAAGTCAAAACACACAACAATATCTGCCAAGCCCAAAAAGCAGAAATCCTGTTAAAAATCCAATTATTTATACATTTTCAATATCCACAACCAACATTCCAAAAAAACACACAATCTTCCGCTTGCTCCAGGAATCCAAGGTGTGTCTACCTGCAAATGTCCTGTCAGGGCAGGAGAGCTCCCCTGTGTCCTCCTCGCCAAGAAAAAATGATCTTTTGTTTTGAGAGAAGGCAAGACACTGAGCCCCTTACTGCCTCTGATGTGCCCTGATGTGTATGAAAGTGACCTAAAAGCACTGATTAGACTCTATAGAATGATTTGTATAGCTGTAGTAGAGTGCTGTATGAATATGTGTGAATGATGGGTCAATGAGGCCAGAGATTGTGTCGTGTGTTTGAGTGGCCTGGTTGGCTAGCAAGGTGTATTAAATATTAAATATACTAATCCAATGAACCACTATGCATTTGGTGTCAGTGAGGTACATTTAATTTGCTTTTTATTAAACTTATAAACAGATAATTCCAAGACTTTTTCTAAAAACCTGTAGGGGCATCCTGAGTACCACTAGTGGTATTGTACTACAGTTCAAGAAACCATGGATCTAGTACACAAAAGCTGTGGTCTAAAATCTGGTTTATTTAGAATAATAATATTGTGATACTTTATTATTGGTTTCATTCATTTGTATCAGTCACTGTCATCTGTTTTTCTTTACAGATAAAAAGGAGGACAAAAGTAAGAAAGGTAGGCAGAGCATTACTGTCAACCCTTACTACCACAGCCATCGGTGTGAGTTGTCTATGAATGTCTGACCTTTTATTGAACAGTTCATTGTACATCAGTTAACTGAGAATGGCTGAATCATTTCAAGCTGCTCTGGTCACTGTGGACTTTGTTGTGATTCTTGGTGTCCTCATTAGAAATTACCAGGTTTCATAGTCATGTTTTTATCACCTGCCACCATGAAGAACAGGCGATCATGTAATTGCTTGTGTGTGTGTGTGTGTGTGTGTTCATTTGTCTGTCTGCCAGCTAAATGTCTCATGAACCACTGGTTCTTGAGAAACTCATAAAAGAACTTCAGAAAGTATTCACAGGATCTACAACTGATTAACTTATTGGGTCAACCCTTAACCATCACAAAGATGATTACAACTTAGTCAGTTTTACAAATACTAAGCTAATATTTGATGTAGTAGAAAATGACAGTCATTCCCAACTCATATACTAAGTATAAATAGATTGCACAAGATTTTGTGATATTGTGTGCCATTGTGCAAAACATTTTCATGATTTGATGGAAAAGGCTATGTCTGCATTATTTTTCCACATATGATGATCTTAGTTTTAAATTTAGGCATGAAAGGCAACAGGTGATATGCATTCCTTCCAAAAATGTTAAGCCTTTAATTTAATATGTTTTCGCATGTCAAAATTTCCACACATGAAGTTCATATGGTTTTTCTGTAAGATTTGTTTCTCATAGAAAATTTGTGATGATCTATAAATAAAAAATGGCACAAAGGACACATAACATATAGAGACCAGACATTGTAAGGGTTTAAAATAAGTTTAATGAAAATAACAGACACAAAAAAAACAAAAAAAAGTATAACTTCAAAATATCACCGTATCACTTATGCTTACTGTTACCAAAGGCACACATATACAAAACAACGATAGTACCCCAATGTAATAACCTTGTTCTAATGGTCAAAAGAAAAGATCAAATCAATTTATTTGCTGAGTCTTCCCCACCACATAGTCTGCATGCAAGGTGGTGGGTTCAGGGGAGTGTTACTTTTATTATTTGTGTATCAGTTTGGTTGTATGTGCTGTAAATGTTCCCGTGTTTGACAGGTGAATAATGGAACCTGGGGTCAAACAGAAATAGCAGACAGGCTGTTGTCAGTCTCACATTATTCAATAATTCATTCTCATTTTTTCTCTTGTGTATAAAAATTCCCTCCAAATTCACATTATGTTTTCAAACTGCAGCCTTTAAATAAACCAAATCAGTTTGAAGGGGTCAAATATTAATAACCTTCCTTGGACTGATATTTTGTGATGTAATGATCAGTGCTGTCCCAGTCAAACCCTAGAAGATAATGTTGGAACTGACTTGACAGACTAGATTTTTGTGTGTATTTTATTCAGATCATTTTTCAGCCCTAATATCTTGTAAAAGTTACAGTTACAGTTTAGCTGAAATGTTACCAGGAAGTCTAATGTTACAAAAAAAGAAAGTATACTATAAACTTTCATTCTTGTGCATTTAGATTGCTGAGTTACACTAAACTGGTAGGGACAAACAATTTACTGCAAACTGAATCACAAATGACAGCAAGTCAGGAATATTTCTTAATTGCTTTTGAAATTTAGTAATAACATTCTCAACCACTTCTCACCTACAGACCCCTTTCCAAAAACAAGGACAGCCTTCATTTGGTTTTAAACAGCAAAGAACAACATCAAAAGCTGAAATTAAATGAAAAACAACAACAACAATTTTCTCATTATAAATTTGATACCAATGTTAAAACTGAAAATTAAAAGTCTGGAAAACATGTAAGACACCTTACAGACTCCTGGTGAATTAATTCACAATTAATAAGTTTAATTGGCAGGTCAATAACATTACACAATTTTAAAACAGCAGCTTCTAGGAAATTTCTCAGGGGGAAGGGGTTGTTTTGATGATGACAAAGTTGATTTGTTTAACAGGTAAATTAAATCAGTAATTATTTATTGATTAATAACTTTAGAAGCTAGATAATTGTTCCAATATGTCTGACCACATGCAGTGTCTATGCTGAAATGGCTGGTCTCATCAGAATAACTCTGCAGAAGTGACCTCTTCTGTTTTACGTCCCCTGAGAGAGTCTCTTGAGGCATCTGATTAGGACGCCTCCTGGATGCCCCCCTTTGGAGGTTTCCCAGGCACATCCCACTGGGGGGTGAGACCCTGGGCCAGACCTACAACTTGCTAGAGTGACTGTATATCCTCTGTGGCCTGGTAATGCCTGTGGATCCCTGAGGAGGAGCTGGAGGATGTTGTTGGGAAGAGGGATGTCTGAGTTTCACTCCTGAAACTGTAGCCTCTGTAACCTGACCACAGATAAGTGAAAGTAAATGGATGGATGATGGATGGATGTCCATATGGCTCTTAGATGACTTATGCTTCCTCACCTTTTCAGTTAGGTGGTGCTTGCCAACCTGCAAGTTAGTTTTTGTTTGTTTGTTTGTTTGTTTGACCACCATCTCATTATGACAAAGAAGAATGCATGAAAGAAGGCCATGAATTTTTGTGCAGCTATAATCCTTAGATAATTTCTAGAAATGGTAAAAATTTGGTGTATAAATGAAATCACGATACAGTTCTTTCTTAAACATGCACTGTCTCGCAGCTCTTTTTAAAAAAACCATGGTCTAGCAGCTCAGTTTAAAATTGAATGAGTTCTGGTTGTTTTGTTGTTTGTGGAGTTTGATGCTTGTCTTTGATGTTGCTGTTGAGTTTAGCCAGTAAGCCAGTATGAATTGCATGGTGGGCATTAAGGACTGCTTAAGTCAGCCCCCCTAAAAAAAAACAAAAAACTAATTGCTTTACATGTGGTGGTTCTGCTTGCAGTCCTGGGACTTCTCATGTATTTACTCCACACTGGCAGGTTGTCCTGGTTCTTTATGGCTCTACACAGCGCGGCTCATGTAGTGAGTCTCTGTGGTCTGAGCAGCAGCAGGTGCTCCTGACTCTGTTGATGGTGATTAGGACCAAGCAGATTATCAGCCTTAAGCTTGACAGCTGCTTCTTCTCCTCCCTGCTGCTCCCTGCCTGCCTGTCTGCTAATAACCTCATTACAGAGATGGGATTGGGACGCGCACACACACATACCTGAAGATACCCTCACTCCATGTCACAAAGCAGAGCACTTGACTGCTCCTGGCTTAAAACTATTATGGGATGAGGGAACAGCATCCAGTGATCAGATACTTGATTTGATAAGTTATTGTTGCCCGCAGTCGAAAGATGAAGGCGGACAAAGTTTTTTCCCATGTGTGTGTATTTGTTTGTATGTATGTGTGTCTACTTGTTTTTGAATTGCTAGTGATTTCAGACAATGACGTTTATGCTTTTAGGTGCAGAAAATATAATTAATATGTCCTCTTTAAATGATATATGGGGCTATAAAACATGAAGGTTCTGATTGAAAAGAAATAACTGGTTAACAGGGTGAATGTTAGGAGTGTTTTGCTTCATTCAACTATAAAGTCAAGTTTTTATTTGAAGACATGACAAACCATCAACATTACATTTTCTTGTTTTCTGATATACATGTGTCTTAATTCAATTTTCACGTGTTTATATTATGAACAAGTCAACTGTCTCAGTCTCAGGGAAGGAGGAGGGACAGAGGACAGATGGAGTTACTGTGGAGATGCAGCCACTCAACGAGGATGGAGAACCACAGAAGAAGAAGAAAAACTTACCGAAGAAGGAAAAATCAGTCCTGCAGGGGAAGCTGACCAAACTGGCTGTGCAGATTGGCAAAGCAGGTAAAAACAGAAGAAAATTTAATTTCAGTTTGTGACTGTAAATGTTATGGTGTCTGAAAGGAACACTTTACTGTGCTCCTACACTGGAAAAATAATCCACCTCTCTCAAGACAAGGGAGAGCCCACCTGCCCAGTGTTAAGTTGTAAGTAGCATCCTGCACATGTGTTGTATGTGAGGGAACAGGGGGCGGGGAAAAGGGAGTGTGTGGGAGGTTGGTGAGCGGTCAATGGCGACCATTAAAGTGTGGATGATAACATCAGGAGTGTGATTATTGAATCAACAGTGGTAGCAGAGGATGGCCGCTGCTGGAAATTACAAAGTTCCCCCACCGTTCGACAACAAGACGTCCTACGAAAGTTGGGAAAATGAGATTGAAATCTGGAGACTTGTTACCGACTTAGACAAACAGAAGCAGGCCCTAGCGGTTACCCTGTCGCTATCAGGAAGAGCAAGACAAAGCGCGCTGGAAATCGCTGCAGAACATCTCAACGACGATACAGGAATGACCATTCTTTTAAACAAGCTGGATTCAGTATTTTTAAAAGAAGAAAAGGATTGAGAGTATGAAGCTTACACAGAATTTGATCGGATCAACAGACAGGGCGACACTTCCATGATGGATTACATCATTGAATGATAGTACAACAAGTTACGTAAGTTCAAAATGGAACTATCAATGCAGTGTTAGCGTTCAAGCTATTAGACACCGCAGGGCTTAATGTTAAAGACAAACAGCTAGCTCTTACCGGCTGTTCCACCGTATCTTTTGTCAACATGAAATCGGCTTTGAAAAGAATCTTTGGCGATAATGTCTATCCGCCACAAGAGGGCGACTCAGCCTTTTTCACCAAATATACAGGCAAGCGTGAACGGAGTTCAAATTCAGAGCAAAGCCTAAGAACAGCTGCAGGGACTAATCCACTCGACAAATACGGGAGAAGGACTAAATGTAGAATATGTCAGAGCACTTATCACTGGGCAAAAGACTGCCCTAATAAAGAGAACATGTAAAGCTAATAAATGTTGAGGAATCAAAAGAGGATGTTGAAGAATGCAATATTACTCTGTTTTCAAACGAATCCCCATCTGACACACATATTTTCATGGTGGAAGCTTTGGGATCTGCTGTGATTGACACTGCCTGCACAAGAACTGTGTGTGGTGAAAAATGGCTTGCAAATTATGTAAGTGGGCTGCCTCAAAGAGAATTAATAAAGATTAAAGATGAAAAGAGTGCAAGACCTTTCCAGTTTGGGGATGGAAAACTTGTGCAATCCACAAGAAAGGTGATTATTCCTGCAACAATAGGAGAAACTAGATGCAAAATTGAGACAAGTGGTTCCAGCAGATATACCGATGATTTTGAGCAAAACATCACTGAAGAGAGCGAGTGCTGTGTTGGACATTGCCCAAGACAAAGCAATGATGCTTGACCAACCTATAAAATTTGAACTGACATCTTCTGGACATTATTGTGTAAACTTAAGAAAGGGAAAGATCATTAATGAAAGCCAGTTAGAAAAAGGTGAGACACCAAATGATGAATATGAAATTCTCATTGTGACAGAAAACATGACAACTAAAGAAAAAAAAAATCAATACTGCTAAAGCTACATAAACAATTTGGACATGCATCAGTTGACAGACTACAAAAACTCTTGTCTTGCTCAGGCAACACTGATGATGAAAGCATTACAATCCTAATGGAAATTGTAAAAAGTTGTGAAATATGAATCCTGTACAGTAGAGCGAAACCTAAACCTGCAGTGGGTTTACCCACGGCTTCAATGTATAATGAAACTGTAGCTGTGGACCAACACGAGCTTGAGCCAGGACTGTGGTATCTACATGCTATCAACCATTTTATGAGATTCAGTGCAGGGAGCATTATCACCACAAAAAGACCCAAAGAGATAGTGAAGCACTTTATTCACTGCTAGATAAGTGTTCATGGCCCACCACGCCGATTATTCACTGACAATGGAGGTGAATTTAACAATGAAGAAATAAGAGACATGGCTGAACATTTTAACATTAAGGTTAAAACCACTGCTGGATACAGTCCATGGACCAATGGCCTACTGGAAAGACACAATCAGACTCACTGAAATGCTACTCATGGTAAAGAGAGACAACAAATGTGACTGGAAAATGGCCCTGGACTGGGCTTTGATGGCAAAAAACAGCATGCACAATGTACATGGCTACAGTCCCTATCAACTTGTTTTTGGTCAAAACCCAAAACCTGCCTTCAGTTCGGGGAAAAAAAGAGTGTGTGGGAGGTTGGTGAGCGGTCAATGGCGACCATTAAAGTGTGGATGAAAACATCAGGAGGGTGATTATTGAGTCAACACCCAGATGGGACATTTTTTGCTGGATACACAATGGATTTCTGGCAGAAGTGGAAAATTGTGTGTCTATCGATTTTGTCATTGGAGGACATGGAGGATCTTTACATATTTGGGTTTTTGATAACAGGATTTCTTCTGTTTGGAATTGGCAGTAACCTAACATATCGTCAAATTCGTTTGATGGGTTCAGCGATCTACACTCAGACTGTGATGTTACGGGAGCAGAATCACAAGTTGGATGCAATACTTTTACAGGATCGGTTTCTGGACTCAGGAATGAAATGGGATAAATCTTTGAGAAAGTTGCTTGCTCGGAACAGTCAGAATGGACCTGGAATTTGGCTGTTTGGATTCGCCATTGAGAAGTACCAGCAAGGCTTTCAAGGCAGACGGAAAACATAATGTGACGTGAGCGGTGTCTGAGACTTAATTTATAAAATACGTTAACCCACAACGCCACCCAGGGATTTAACCCTGGGACTGTCAAACTTTCCAACCTTTACCAAAAAAGGCCGCTAGGTCAGGACAATAAAGAGAGGTGAATCATTGGTCTAAAATTAATAATTTATTTACACAAGAGTTAAAAATGTAGGCTTACAAGGAATTAAAATCTGGACATGATTATCAAATTATTTATTGCACAGTAGCCCTTCAACATTCACTGGATACGTCAAACCCAATTAAGAAATAACAAAGAAAAAATATGTTAGTGCACAACAAACAATGTACAGCAACCAAACGAAACAAACAAACAAAGCAATCAGTAATAAAATAAAAGAACACCAAACATGCAGGCAAATTATACATAAATTGACATGCAAAGGAAAAAACGGCATCAGCAAATAAACATGCAGTTAAATTACAAAAGACTCACCATAAGCAGGTTGAGCCCTTACCTAAATGAAATTAAATTATTAATTGGGTAGTTCGTAATCCAAAGGGTAACAGCATAAAGCAGCAAAACTGGGACAAAACAACGGCCCCTTCAGCAGGAGGTGGAGGCAGCCTCAACGCAGCTGCACACCTTGTGCTGCGCACCCGCTGATCAGGTGCGCACACCTAAATGCTGCAGGAGGAAGGGAGGAGCCACCAAAATATACGGTCCAAGATCTAGAAGCAAAATTTAATGTTAGCCATAGCACAAAGCCTAGAACGAGCCGGAAAATAAAGCCACTTACCCCGGCAAAAACCACAAGCCCACGGCACACACCCAGCCACACGCACTCCAGAGAGCAGGAGGAACCCACACAACCCAACTGCAATCTTGAACCCAAGACAGGCATGATTACAGAAACCAGTCTAGAAGTCAGGAACAACAACAAGGAACCACAAAACTAACCTGAATACGGTGGCATAGCGCACACCTGGCTTTAAAGGCATGGGTGCCACCCACCACTCACCTTAAAGGTAAATCTGCACCGACCTGCCACAATAAGTTGGCCTGACCCAAAACAATTATTGTTATGTGAATCTGGCTCCCTTATGCTGACCTTGTCTGGCCAGCTATCTTCAATTTCTCCCTGGATTTTATGTAAACAAGATGCTCTGCCCCCTGCCTTGCCTAAGGACATCTGTGGATCTGCTCTGGGCTGGCTGCTAAACATTCCATCATCATTCCAACAT
>NC_051446.1:669238-688466 GCF_001649575.2 Kryptolebias marmoratus
TTTAGCCACCGAGTGAAGTAGTAACAGAGCTTGTAATAGTAGTTTTGCATTTAGTTAAAAATTGGTTAACCACAAATAGGATTGCTAAATGAAGCTCATTTGTTTTGAAAATGATGAGGGAGATGTCCATCACACATTTAGGTGCAGTGCTCCAGAACAACACAGCGGAGTTCTGCTCCACACCTCTTTTGGATCCATGAACCTCAGTTCAATGCTGAAAGCTCATTTCTATGCTGGCCATGCTCAGCTCTAGTAGTAATTCTTGAACGGTTAGAAGCACAAGGTAATTGTTGTGGAACTGTGCTGTACCAATTGGTGAACACCATTAGTGAGGGAGTTTTCAAACTTTCTTGCTTGTCACAGAAAGGCAGTTAAGTTTAGAACATGTTAAAAAAAATTGTACAGGAACTTTGCTCTTCAAATAGTCTCAGAGTCTTTGTGCCATCTCTAAAGGCCTTTCCATACTCCATAAGAAATCACAAAGTTGACTCTGGTTGGGTGATGAAAATTGGGTAATGAAAAACTGTAAGAATCAAACTCCTTAGAACAATCTATTTCTGGATCGGTTCGCAGCCGAGTGTGAAGTGGCCAGGATGAGGATTGGTGCCTCCAAATCCAAGACCATGGTCTTGAGCTGGAAAAAGGTAGAGTGCCTTCTTTGGGTCGGGGAAGGGATTGTGTCCCAAGTAGAGGAGTTTAAGTATCTTGGGGTCTTGTTCACCAATGAGGGAAAAATGGAGCGGGAGATCGACAGGCGGATTGGTGCTGCATCTGCAGTGATATGGGCACTGTACCAGTCTGTTGTGGTGAAGAGCGACCTGAGTCAAAAGGGGAAGCTCTCGATTTACCAGTCGATCTACGTTCCTACCCTCATCTATGGTCACAAGCTTTGGGTAGTGACCGAAAGAATGAGATTGCGAATACAAGCGGCTGAAATGAGTTTCCTCCACAGGGTGTCTGGGGTCTCCCTTAGAGATAGGGTGAGAAGCTCGGTCATCCGGGAAGGACTCAGAGTACAGTCGCTGCTCCTCCACGTCGAGAGGAGCCAGTTGAGGTGGCTTGGGCATCTGATTAGAATGACCCCTGAACGCCTCCCTGGTGAGATGTTCCGGGCACGTCCCACCGAGACAGTGTGTACTGTCTCAGTCTGTTTGATAAACATGTTTGGTCACAGTAAGGAAAGCAAGAATCTGTACAAGGACAAAAGAGTTGAGAAGCTGGCAGGATGAAATCTGTTTTAATTCTGTAGGAGGAGGGAGGAGATCCACAGGAGTTCGGATCCAAGTATCTCTCGGACTATGAAAGGTGTGTGCGAAAATGAACGGCTTGCAACCATATGACCGCAAAATTACTTCTTGACTTCTTATGGAGTATGCTGGAGCCTTAACTTGTCTCAAGAGCACTAGAGATGTATTTTGACACCTTCACAGGAGCTTTCCTCTAACAGAACAGAACTTTTTTTCAAATGTAGAAACATGGGGTCAAATGCCAAGGTGGATACAAAACAAGCTTAGGAAGGCAATGAAATAATGAGCACAGCCAAGAATAAAGTTTTACAAACAGTGCACAACAAAATAGGCTGTGATTTTCAAAAACTGGCCATTTCAAACAGCTGCACTGCTTGCAGGTTATGTGGTCCAAAAAACTCAGAATTCAGTGAGACTCCAAGAAAAGTTGATATATTTTCTGATAGCTTTGAATCACCAAATAGCCTCCCAATAGTCAAAGCCTTCAGTTTTCTCAAAAAATGACAGTGCGCCTTATAATCTGGAGTGCTTTATATATGTAAGAAGTTGTAATGTTTTAGTACAACTTTGGTAAACTACAAAGCCGCACCGCTTGCAGCATTAAGGCTCAGTTATAGTCGCGCAGGACTCTGCACACAGCGTGCAGACCTGAGCGAGCGGTGTAGGTATTTATACTTGATTCTTACGGCGGTGCAGTATTCTTCCGTGAGTTTTGAATGTTTGATTATTTTTGTGATATCTCATAGATGTCATGATTTCTAGTATTTTTTGAGTTTGTTCTTAGTTTTGGTTTTGGGGTCTTGTTTTTCCTGCTTTCTTGGGTTTTGTTTTTTCCTTTGAGTTTTATTTTATACTTTTGGTTTTTGTTCTCATGTTCTGTCTTTGTATTGTCTCTGCCTCTTGGTTCTGTCATTGTCTTTATTTATCATTATCCTCTCTTTGCCCTCAGTCTACTCCTGGTTTCTTCCCACACCCATCTCCACCTGTCTGTAATTGTAATTACTCACCTGTGCCCACTTCCCATGATTTCCCTGTACTTTAAAATCTGGTCATTTTCTCCACCTCCCCGTCAGTTCATTGTTGGTGTTAGGTTCATGTCTTGTCTCTGGTCCCTCCTCGTTTTGCCTTGCCTTGTCTCGCTTTTGTCTACTGTTTGGATTTTTGTTATAGTTGTTTTGCTGCCATGCCAGCCCTTTGTTTTCTGTTTTGTTATTTAAATAAATTTTAGTTTTTTAGTAGTGAGTCTGCGGCCTGGGTTCCTCTTGCTCTCCACCGCCTTTGACAATAGAGGGATCATATAAATGCTGATAATCCAGTGCGCCCTATAGTATGGAAAATATGGTAATTCTTTTTCCTTATTCTGTCTCTGGGTTGTCTTACCTCTGTGTCTGTCCATTGTGTTGTTAGGTATCATCGACAGCACAGTCCTAGAGCAGAGGCAGGTTGTCGCAGTAACTGGAGACGGAACAAATGATGGTCCTGCCCTGAAGAAAGCAGATGTTGGCTTTGCTATGGTAACCTCTGTCATAGATTTGATCAAACTCACTCTGTAGCATTTCTGCAGAATAAGTGTGGAACAGATTAATGAAAGCTCGACTGCATGCTGTAATTCTCAGGGCATCGCAGGGACGGATGTAGCGAAGGAGGCATCTGACATCATCCTGACAGATGACAATTTCACCAGCATCGTCAAGGCTGTGATGTGGGGCAGAAACGTATACGACAGCATCTCGAAGTTTCTTCAGTTTCAACTTACTGTTAACGTGGTTGCTGTCACTGTGGCTTTCACCGGAGCCTGTATTACCCAGGTCAGATTTACCTGAAAAAAAATCTGCTGCTGATGTGATTCATGTTGGAGTTTGTTCATCCTGACACCAAAAGCCAGAGTGCTCAGATATTTTAGATGATCAACTTTTCCATCTGTTTAGCCCGGTGGTTCTCAACTGTGGGTGGTGTCATAACTGGGGGGGCTGTGTGACCACTCCTATTTTTAATTTTTTTTTTTTTTGAGCGAGTGAAGTGAAGTAAACTTTATTTATATAGCACTTTTCCGCAACAAGGCGACTCAAAGTGCTAGATGAATGAAGTATCCATCCATCCATCCATCCAAATATCTTAGATATTTTTTGTTATTTCTATTTATCTATTTTTAATACTCAGAAGCTGGTGGAGGAGTCTGTTATTGTTCTAGCAAAGTGGAGGTTCCATTAGATTGCTCTTTATTGGAAAAAGAAAGCTTAATCCAAAGGAAGCAATTCTGAGATAAAATGTCGCAAAAACTATTTTTTTTAACTAACAGTAATTCACACAAAAAAGTAAATCATAAGTTGTTGTTTTTTATTATTGTATAACATTTTTTTTCTGTTACAGTTGAATTAGACTAATTTGTTTTAGTCTGGAGGAACCCAGAGATGGCCTGGAAATCTTTCTCCCCCAAAATGGAGGCACAGCATGACAAGTTTGAGAACCACTGATTTAGCCATATGGGGCTCCAATCAGCAGGGTCACAGTAATAAAAAGAGTAACTACTTTCTAATGAGAGTTAACACAACATTTAGTGAAGTAAGAACATTGACAGCGTAACAGTGTGCAGAAGTGCCACCCGCTTTACTGAAACATGCCAATGTGTCACTGTTTCATAGCTGTGGGAACATGCATTTGTGTATTTCTATGACTCTAGACACCAGTAATATCAAATATTAGCAGTGAAAATGCACATTTTGCATTTTGTTTGCTGTGATTATGAAAATTATGCTGTATATTTAAGATATAAATAAAACAAAATTTATATTAATAAAATTAATATAAATAAAATTTCATTCATGACCTGATGCTAATCTGCCCACATTTTTCTGAGTTTTAAGTGGTTCACACACACATACAATAACAGTGGTGTTTTATATACCAGATTTACAAAATCTCAAAAATATCAAGTTATTTAAATTTAAAGATTTCAGAACAATTGTAATTGTAATATTTTTTATTTCTTTGTCTGTTCCCCCCTCCGATATTGTTGACAACTTTCTCTTTAATATTAAGCATTTCTGCATATGATCAGAGGTTACTAATGTCAAGATCAGAATAAAATAAGAGAAAAAAGGAGTAAAATTGCCCTCATTGAATGCATTTGAACTTACAGTGATTGTGCACATACAAGATATTGGTTGTTACAGAATAATTTCTTAAATTAAGAAAGTATTTAGTTTTTAGGAAGAAATAAGGTAATTTTTAAATTTATATACACATCTTAAAAAAGTACAGACAGGAGCAACAACAATCTGTCAAAGTAAGTGATATGAATATGAAACAGCTGGAGGAGTTTTTTTTTTCTTAACTTATTAGGTTAACTGGCAACAGGTCAGTATGAGGACTGGGTATAGTATATATATATATATAACCAGCATCCAAAATTTGTGGAACAATTTCAGAATAAAGTTCCTCAACAAAAATTTGGATGACTTTGAATCTATCTTCTACAGTTCATAATATCATTGAAGGATTTGAAGAAATTTCTGTCCCAAGGACAAGGCTGAAAGTCAATAATGGATGCCAATGGTCTTCGGGCCCTCAGGGGCCATTGCATTAAAACAGGTCTGATTCTATTATGAACATCACCGCATGGGCTCAGGAACACTTCCACAAATCATTGTCTGTAAACACAGTTCACTGTACCATCCTCAAATGCTGGTTAAAACTCTGCCATACAAAGAAGAAGCCAGATGTGAACATCATCCAGCCAGGGTCAAAGCACATTTAAAATGGAAGTAAAAACTGTTCTGTGGTCAGATGAATCAAAATTTGAAATTCTTTTTCGAAACCAAGGACACCATGTCCTCTGTAGTAAAGAGGAGATGGACCATCCAGACTGTTATCAGCACACAGTTCAAAAGCCTGCCTCTCTGATGGTATAGGGGTACATAAGTGACTCTGTCATAAGCAGCTTACACATCTGGAAATGCTCCATCATTGCAGAAAAGTTTATACAGGTTTTAGCTCAACATATGCTCCTATTCAGACAAGGTCTTTTTCAGGAAAGGCCTTACATATTGCCTTACTGGTGGATATGTAACAACAAATAAAAGTGTTTTGTCTGATTTCCATTTTGGATGAGAAAGACTCAAAAGATGTATGACTAATAAGTGGTTTTGCATTAATCAATAATGCTGACTGAAAAATAACAGCTACTCCTCCACCTAGACCTGTTGTTCTAGGAACATCAAAATTTAGATAATTAGCAGGAGTGGATTCATTTCTACTAATAAAATCCTTCTGTTGTAGCCAGGTTTCTATAAGACAAATTCAATTAATTCGATGATCAGTTATCAAATGATTAACTAACAAAGACTTAGACGACAGAGATGTTATGTTCAGTAATCCGCATTTAATGAATCTATTTATTTGGTAAAGTAATTGTGTTTTTTTTATGTCATTTTTATGATTTATTTTTCTAAAGATGTCTGGTTAATTTATTTTGGGCCGTGGGCAAGCTCACACCATTTCAGTGGGGGTTTGGGTGGGTAACAGAGGAGAAGCAGCAAAGAGGTGTGTAAGACTACAACTCTGCTTCCTGGACTGGAACCTGGGTTGTCAATAATTTGGATGACTAACAAAATTGGACAAATTCCTAGAAAGAAGAGCTGCTTCACCCAAAGTGGGATGGATGCCATCTCTCCGCAACAGACCAGGTTTTCCCCAAAAAGAACTCCAATTATCTATGTAGCCCACATTGTTTTCAGGACACCACCTGGACACTCAGAGGTTGAACAACAACATAGGACTAAACAAGTCATCACTGGTCTGGGAGGGGGCCAGAGAAAACTACAGTCCAACATAGTTTTTGCAAAGTTACACATCAAAGCAGCATTAATTTTAGTGACCTCCAATTGGTGTAACCGGGTGTCATCACCGCCGACGTAAATAACAATCTTACTGTATTTAACCTTAGTCAGCAGTTTCAGGTAGGATTCAATGTCGCCTGCTCTGGCCCCGGGAATGCATTTGACTATAGTTGCTGGAGTCCCTAGTACCACATTTCGGACTATGGAGTTGCCAATTACCAGGGTAGGTTTCAGCAAATCATTGTATTCTGTTTTTATTTACATTTTGCGCAATTTCACAACTTTGTCGAAATTGGGGTTGTAGATCATAAAGCCCTTGCAAAGTGAGCCTCTGACTTGTCACACCAACTCTCTCCACTTGCACTGTTTGCCCACATTTAAATGAGGTATTATATAGCATTTAGAGGAAACCCTTCCATATTTATGTAAATAACTTCCAGAGAAACAGCATTTGATTTTCAAAGCTCAGCACAGTTTGCAACATTATCTGTCTCTAAAGAAAAAAGTGAAAAAGTTTAGCAATCTGCTGCACTGTTGACTTCATAAAAAGAAAGCAGAGATGAAGAAGTAGTATTAATCCTCTCTTCCAGTGAAATGTCTGACATTTTTGCACTACAAATACTTAAATAAAATAAATAACTTTTCTTTGTTCAGAATACCAAACCTTCAATTTGTAGAACATGCTAACACACAATGTTCACAGAGGTCCAGATCAGTACTGTGAACTACATGAAAAGCTGTCTTTTGCTAACAGACCTGTTTATCTGTGTCATTTCCAGGATTCTCCCCTGAAAGCTGTGCAAATGTTATGGGTCAACCTGATCATGGACACCTTCGCCTCTCTGGCTCTCGCCACCGAGCCACCAACTGAGGCCCTGCTGCTCAGAAACCCATACGGCCGCAAAAAGCCGCTCATTTCTCGGACCATGATGAAGAACATTCTGGGACACGCAGTCTACCAGCTGACAATAATCTTCACTCTTCTCTTTGTTGGTCAGTCAAAGATCCACGACTTCAAGGCCTAACTCTTTGAGTTTTTGAGTTTAAAGCAATTTATTAAAACCAGCATTTCTTGAAGAAATGCAAATCAGCGGCCACTCTTCATGGCAGAGTTTTAAACTAAGGTCATCTTATATTTAGAAATGACAAAGTTGTGGCATTTGGATCAAACCTTATGAATTACATTATATACACTCTCACTCCTACTGGTGAAGATGACTCTTAGCTACTACCAATAAAATTGTATTTGCTACGGTAGATTAGCTATGTCTGGCAACTTGAATTGAGTTGAATCCAGAAGTTAATCAATTGAACGTGTACATCCAAGGATGATTTAGTGAGAGTTTCACTGTCCTGTAGTTCATGTGATATTTTGCTAACAGACAAACAAGGTTGACATCAACAGTTAGTTTTAAAGAAAGATGTAGCTCAATGGAAAGTACTCAAAATATGTGTTGTGAATAAGTCTTAGCTACCAAAATACCAAAATTTAGTTTAAAATTGTTAAAATTGACTGAGTTACAGTCATTTTTGTGTTTTTTTGCAGTCAGTGAGTTGTGGTGGCCATCTTTACTCCAAAAAATAATCAGTTGTTCACACAGTGATTATTATCTAGAATTTTCATTAAAATTCATTTTGTGGTTTGTTAGACTTTTTGCTAACAGGCAGTTAATGTCTGGTTTTAATGTCCGCCGCCGAAGGCAAAAGGCCAGCGGTGTTTAACCCATGTCTGTGTGTGTGTTCATTTTTCTGAAGCATTAGCAAAATGTCTCATGAACCACTGGATAGATTTTAATGAAACACTCAGAAAGTAACTTTTAGAGTGAACTCCATGCAAGATGGCCACCACAGCTAAGTGACCTTGCAAAACACAAAAATGGATAGAACTCAGACAGTTTTACAAATATAGAGCTAACATTTGGTGTGGTAGTAGCTGAGACTGCTCCTCAACTTATACTCCAAGTCTAACTGAACGTGCAACATCTGTTTTTAAGACTTTGTCAGTAACAGTTGAAGTCAGCTCTGACTGCAGACACGTTTCTCTTCCTCTCACAGGTGAGAAGATGTTCGACATCGACAATGGCAGGAATGCCCCCCTCCACGCTCCACCCTCTGAGCACTACTCTATCGTTTTCAACACGTTTGTCCTCATGCAAATCTTCAATGAGTTCAACGCACGCAAGATTCACGGGGAGAGGAACGTCTTCGAGGGGGTTTTCAGGAATCCCATCTTTTGCTCCATCCTCCTGGGAACCTTTATTGTCCAAGTAACACTTCAGTAGAAAAGAAATTGTCCCAACAGTTTAGAACATCACTGTTATGTGACTAAAAAATGTTTTTCTTGTTGTTGTCTCTTGCAGATAGTAATTGTGCAGTTAGGCGGGAAGCCGTTCAGCTGTGCACCACTGTCCATTGAACAGTGGCTGTGGTGTGTCTTCCTGGGCTTTGGCAGTCTCTTGTGGGGACAGGTAGAATCCTTTGTGTTTGTTCAACTTTAGTTTGATTAGAAATATTACACAGAGGCTGAGGACAATTACATGTTCAGAGTTTGAGAGAGAAGAATACTATTTCCAAGCATATTATATCCCACAAGATCCTATCAAACACTTATTATTAACAACAGTGAGCTAATATTGTACAAATGCTGAGTCAGCATTCACAGTTTTCCTGTTTATAGTTTCTTTTGAAGGTTTTGTACAAACTACTTTGACATAATTTGTGCTATTTTAACCAATCACATGTTAAACCATTTGACTCATTTGGGAATACTGTGCAATGATTTTTACACTTTTTGAATTTAACTTTGTTTAGAAAGTTTTCACCTCAGACATACATTGAGATCTCTTGAATTTGTACAAAAACTTTTTCCTAAAATCTGCTTCAACACACTAGCTCTGTTTTTGTCTTCTTATGCTCCTTTTAGCTTTTAGTTACTGTCTAGCTAGATTTAGCTTTCAGCTAAAGTGTTGCTACATTTACATTTTAGCAACTATTTTGCAACAAGAACCTTTTAGCTACAATTTTGCAAGTTTTTATTTTATGCTCTAGTAGTACTAATTTGAAGTTTTAGTGAATGTTTTACTACATTTAGAGTTTAGCAACTATTTTACTAATTTGACCTTTTGCCACCGTTTTCTTAGTTTTAGACTCTGTTTTGCTTATTTTAACTGTAACAATGCAGTAAACAAGTTGTTCAACAAATTTCAGCAAAGTCATTCAGCACTCACCATTTGCAATGCATTTTTTTCTGAAAATGCAAAAAAAACAATATTTAAATGCCTAGCATTGCAAATGTTTTGGACATAGGACCATTTTATGTTGTGAAATGATGGCACTGTAGCCATTTTGGTTAATCCTTTAAGTACCTTTAAGGGTTTAACCTTCATATAGCTACTTAGGAATATGTGTTGTGAATGACTCTCAGCTTCTACCACATCAAATTTTAGTTGAATATCTGTTATTTTTGGCTGAGCTTTAACCATTTTTGTCTTAGCTAAGTTTGATTAGCTGTGGCGGCTATCTTGATTTGGGTCAACTCCCGAAGTTAAACAGCTGTAGATGTACAGCTGATAATTACTTTCTAAAAAGTTCATTAAAATCTGTCCAGTAGTTTTCGAGGCATTTTGCTAACAGACAAACAGGGTTGACTTCAGCAGGTAATGCTAAAGTTGTAAGCAAAGATATCACACAATGAGAAGCACTCAAGAGTATGTGCTGTGAATCATACCACATTTTTGCTCAGTAACTGTAAATTGACTGTATTGTAATCATTTTTCTTTTTTTCTAAGTTCAGTAGCCTGTGGAAGCCATCTTGAATAAGGTCTTCTCTAAAAGTTAATCATTTGTAGATGTACAACCAATGATTATTTCCTAAAAGCTTCATTAACATTTGTCCAGTGGTTCATGAGATATTTTGTTAAAACAGAGAGTTGACTCCAAGTAACGGCAGAATTTTAGACAAAGATCTTGTGCAATTTTTTAGTGCTTAGATTATGTGCTCAGGATCACTCTCAGCTACTAACACACCAAATGTTAGGTGAATATCTTTGAATCTGAATGTTGTAGCCATTTTTAAGGTTTTATTTTTTTCCACGGTCAATTGGCTGTGGCAGCCATCTTGAACTAAGTTGACTCCAATAGTGAATCAGTTTAAGATGTACAGCTAATGATTACTTTCAACAACTTTCATTCACATTTGTCCAGTGAGTTGTGAGATATTTTGTTAACAGGCAGGCACATGAACACACAGACACAGGCAAAAACATTCTCATCCAGCTTTGCCTTTTGGCTGCGGGCAGTAGAAGTGTGAACTAATAAAGCATCTCTTTCTGCAGCCTCATCGTCAGACAACAGTTTGACTGAATAGTTTAGGTCAAAGAACTGTTGTCTCTGATTGGTGCATCCTGTTTGTCCTCTCCCAGTTCGTGTCCAGCATCCCCACCAGCTGGCTAAGGTTTCTGAAAACCGCAGGTCACGGTACGCAGCAGGAGGAGATCCCTGAGGAGGAGCTGGAGGAGCTGGAGGACAATGATGAAATTGATCACGCTGAGATGGAGCTCAGGAGGAGCCAGGTGCTCTGGTGCCGTGGCCTCAACCGCATCCAGACTCAGGTATGATAATAAAATAATAATAGTCTTAGTCTCATAACAGTGTCTACTTCTGGCTGTAAATCTCTGTAGTTCGGCACGCTCCAGCTCACGTGATTATTTAGGAAATATTTCAAAAATAAACCCTTTTTTACACTAGAAAGTTTGAACCACCTCCCAGATCAGTCAAGTTACTTTTGCTTAACCTTTAACCTGTGTCAAAAGACAAATGACTCAGCTTTTCTAGACATTATGGTAATTGTCCACATGCTGTCCCAGTTTCCCTCTATTTCTCTCTGCCTTGTTCTCTCCCTCTGCAGAGAGAAGCCAACACAGTTTAAAAGCTGTCTGTCTCATTCAGAGACAGTGACATTAATAACATTATTCTGCAAACACAGCATTACTACAACATTAAACACGAATCACAGGAACAATCATTTTCCCTCACAACTGAACTGAGAGTACAGAAAATAAATAATTGAAAAACCCAGTTTGACAGATCCACCAGAATCCTGACCATAAACTCTCCAGAATAACCTTTCTTTCTTTCTTTCTTTCTTTCTTTCTTTCTTTCTTTCTTTCTTTCTTTCTTTCTTTCTTTCTTTCTTTCTTTCTTTCTTTCTTAATACTCAACTGGATAGGTAGCATAAGTCAGAAAGTCCTGTCTTCTATCTTTTAATAAGACAAAATTAGCATTAAAAAGTATATTAAACAGCTTTTGGACCAGACTTTACAAAACTCATAGTTTGCTTTTCCAAACACTAACAAAATTTTAGTTTCTGCTTTTCTTTTCATTCATTTCACCATGAATAAGAAATAAAAAGCCTCTAAAGGTCTACCTTTATTTTATATTGAAGTTACTATCAGTTTGTTTTACATTTTCATTTGATTATTCATGTATTTAGATATTTATATTTTATTTTTGCTTGAAAAACATTTTTTAACTGAATTAAAACTGAAGAGCAACTGTCTGTTTTAAACATTAAAAACAAAATGTTGGACAAGCTAAAAATCCAATCAAGCTGAAGAAATTGTCTGTGGAAATGCTGTGGGAATGCAACAGAACCTGAGTTGTTCAGGCTATGAATATCAGAACATTTGCTAAAAGCAAAATGTTTCAAAAGGCTAACTAAAAGCTTTTTTTGCTACCATTCTGCTACTTTTAGCTAGCAGTAATAAAAGCAATAAGTAGCAAAAGAATAACTAAAAGCTAAATGTAGCAAAAGGCTAGTTGAGAACTAAAGGTAGCAAAATGGTTACAAAACTTAAAAGTGGCAAAAGACTAGCTAAAACTAAAAGTAAAAGGTTAGCTTAAAATAGCAGAAACACTGAAAGTAGAATTAGAAGACAAAAATAGAGCAGGTATACTGCAACAATTTTCAAAAAGAGCAATGGTTTTGTTTCAGTGGAAGTATCCAGTTAATCCAGTTAAATGTTTAGAGGAGAATTAAAGTCATAAAATCTGAAAGTCATAATGCCTATGGCCTGAATGAGCTGAATGTTTTGATATATGAATAGCTAAAACAGCACGACAAATGCAGATGTAGCTGGATTGCAAAAAAACATGGAACAATAAAAGGCAGAGTAAATTTGTCTCTCTTGTCTCTTAGATCCGTGTGGTGAACGCCTTCAGGGACAGCATGTCCCCCTATAGTCTGGAGACACCCGAGTCTCGCAGCTCCATTCACAACTTCATGAGCCACCCTGAATTCCGCATCGAAGACTTTGACACTCAGATCCCCCTGATCGACGAAAACGAGGATGAGGATGATCCCCCCACCAAACGAAACTCCATCATCCCCCCACCTCTGACCGGACTCTCCAACCAGCCCTCTCTCCCCTCCTCGCCCAACCAAAACAACAGTGCCACGGACCGCATCATCCCGCTGCATAAAGACGGCTCGAGGTCTGGTCTGATCCCGCCCAACTCTGCGGGGCTGCCGCCCTGTCCGGGAAGCCCCCTGCACAGTTTGGAGACCTCGCTCTGAAGCCCCACCTCACACACTACCACTTCCTGTCACAGTTGTTCATAAAATGGAACAACAAGAGGTCAGGTTCTTCTGAGAGATGAGGACTGATAAAAACATTTTAAAAAGACTTTTCTGATTGGTTGTGGTTCACCTGCTGACATTCAGGATGCTGGAGGCAGAGAAGTCTTTAGATATGAGGACTGCTGTTTTCTTCTTCAATAGACATATGTTGTTCAGGAAAAGTGTTTGCGAAATGATCTATCTTCAGTTTTCATATGTGTAAACATTCTTGTTGATGTAGTCAGAATTTATCTAAATACTCAGTTTGTCAGTTTGTCAGATTGTCAGCTGACAAGCTGACGTAAACTCTTGGTGACACATTCAATTTCAGTTGGTGTTGAGTTTTAACTTTAAAAATCTGTGACTGAAATGTTTAGAGTCTTTCTTCTTACAGAGAATTGTGTTGTTAGAAAGACAGGTTTTGAGTAAATGTTTTTTTTTCTTTTGTATTTTAGGTTGTTGTTTAAAAAGATGGAAAACAAATGTTAATAAAACTATGGGTGAATATTCAATTAGGCTGTTTTTATTCTATTTTATGCTTTTTTTATTCACCTATTTATTTAATTATTATTTTACATACATTCACATTCATTTATTTTAAAGTGGTGACTAAAAAATGATCTGTTGAAATTACATTTTAATCACCACTGTTTTCAAAGCACTACGAGGTTGACGAGTTACTGAAATAAAACTTTATTTTATCAAGAAAAATGTCAGTTGACAAACCTCTCACTCAGATAGCATTTGTATTGGGTTTTTTTTAGCTAATACTAAGGCTCTTTATTATCTGGTACCAGAGAGAGAGAATCACACATCTCCCTCTGACATGAGGACGAGTTGCATCTTCACTTATACATGGGTGTAACCAATGCCGTTAGCTCCTCCTTATCTTACAGAAAAAGGTTTCTACACATCCCTATGGCTAATGGTTCATTCTGCCTTGCCTATAGTATGGTCACACAATGTCAGAATGAGATAAGCAAACTGTCGATCGTAATGGTCCGTCTCTTTTACTATGCATGGGTCACAGCAGATAACTACATGAATAGATGAATACAATAAAATAAAGCATCCCCCCAATAGTTAAGAGCCAGGTGAAAAGACGTGCATGTTATCAGTGGTTCCCAATGGCGTGTCTGATACAACTAAATTTTTAAAAAATAATTTGTGGTATTACTGGAAATAAGAAACTAACTGTTCATAAAATTTCCTCAAAGGATTTTTTTTTGTTTTCATAATCTTCCCCTCTTTTTACAGATTTGACAAAACAGGATGTTGTGCTCTACTTCCAGCTCTGTTGCTACCAGGCCAGTCACTTTTGGACCAAGTGTCTTTGTAAGTCAAATCAAATCAAATCAAATTTATTTATGTAGCACATTTAAAAACAACTGCCATTGGCCAAAGTGCTGCACACAAAACAATAAACTACTACTATTTCATATAACAAAGGACAATGCATTTTTGCCTATAACTCCTAAACCGTAAGTCGTACGCTCAAAATCTTGATGTCACCTGAAACGTTGGATGATTCTGCATCTTTTTACATTGGCCCTGCCCAGGCCCGCCTAACTAGATTTTTTGCTATAATGCGATTAAGGCAAAACCTACTTTTGAATACTACTCCCACAATATGAGCTGGATCCACGTGAAACTTGGTACATAACATCTGTAGGCCGATCTGCTAACACAATAATTACAAAGTTTAAAAAACTTTGAAATTTACGCGAGTGACGCAATACCAAACATTTTAGTGATAGCTAGCACAACGGTTAAATATGAATATCTCCTCCATCCACCTCGCATGATCATCATGAAATTCCTGAACTATCAAGACAAGATGAGAGTGATGACAGCAGCCCGTCTGAAAGGGAAGGTGATGTACAACAACAGCCATGTGATGTTCTTCCCTGACCTATCTGCGGAGGTGATGAAACACCGGAAACAGTTCACTCAGGTAAAGCAGCAGCTCTGCGATCTGAATATAAGCTTTGGACTGATATTCCCAGCAAAGATGAGGATCTTTCATTGCGGCAACCGCTACCTCTTCCACACACCAACGGAGTATTTACACAGCCAAATTAAAGGATCTCACTGAGACTTGACAGGAATAGTATTCTGTATGACAAAATCATTAGACAACATATATATCGAATAAGTCTCCTCCGACAGAAGTGGGGTAAAATTCTCAACCAGTATGGTTGGACTACGACCATAAAGTTACTGTGCAAGCTAATAAGTATAAGCCGTTCCTACTCTTGTTAAACCAGGATTAGTAATATAACCAAGTCATAGGACTAAGGGGAAAGGGGAATATGAGATCTCCACTGGTGGGAAATCTCAAGGGTGTTCTTTATGTTTGTAAATGTTCAATGTTTTCAAGGTGCACTGTTCCTCTAGTTGAAAATTGCAAGTTGTTCAAGTTGAGACAAAATATTGTCGGGGTAGATATTTGCCTATTAATAAATGAGTAATGAAACCAATGTTGAAATGATATCCTGAAATGTAAGAGGCCTTAGGAAACTGATTAAGCTAAAAAAAAGTAATGAATAGGCTCAAACAATATCACCCAAAAATGTTTTTTATCCAAGAAACTCATTTACTCACAAACAAAGTTGCTCGATTACACAGAAGATGGCCAGGCCAGGTACTCTGAAGTTAATTTTCATCACATTCTAGGGGGGTGGCAATACTTATTCATAAATCCCTAGCTATATGTATATTAAAAAAAAACCTGTTATAGATCCAGCTGGGAGATTCATTATAATCCAAAGCTCACTGATGAACCAAAATCTAATATTGGTTAATCTATATAGTCCTAATATAGATTACCCTGATTTCTACAATCATTTATTAATTTCTATTGCTGGTCTCCAGGGTGAAGTTATCATAGGCGGGGACTTTAATTGTACTTTGGATCCTGGGCTCGACTGTTCAACAGGCTCAGACCTGTCCCACCCTAGAAGCAGGCAGGTCATACAACACTTCATGTCTGAATTAAATTTAAAAGATATATGGAGAGTTGAAAATCCAACAAAGAGAGAATATTCATGCCATTCAACTACCTATAATAGCTATAGTCGTATTGATTACTTCCTGATTTCAAATTCACTGATCACCAGAATTAACAGCTGTACATACAAAAGCATACTGATCTCGGATCACTCAATATGTATGCTTAAATTTTTTCCCCTAAATGCTTTTAGACAATAATATTTGGAGCTTAAAACCTCACTGGTTGCAATCGCCTAAATTTTTGAAGTATGTTGAACAAAATATTGATGACTACTTTTACCTTAATAAATCTGAAACTACAGCATCTATTAGATGGGAGGCCTTCAAGGCATTTATTCGGGGTCAGATGATAAGTTACACAAAAAATAAATCGAATAAAAATGAAATGGAGATGTTAGACCTTGAAGGACAAATTAAAGAGACCGAACTCGAGATAAACTCAAACAATTCTAAAGAAAAAAAACAAGAACTCTTACTCCTAAAAGCAAGATACGATAAACTAACTACTGATAAAGCTTCAGCAGAATTATTTAGACTGAAACAGACTTACTATGATCAAGGAGAAATGGCGGGAAAACTTTTGGCATGGAGGATAAAGACTTTGCAGACTAAGAGGACAATAAACGAAATTACAATCTCTGATGAAAACACCAACGATCCTCAAAAAATAAATGAACACTTTAAAGATGATTACACAGAGTTGTATAAATCTAAGGGTTTTACATCCCAGGCTTCACTTAACTCCTTCTTTGATTCTATAAATATTCCCACACTTAGTGAAGAAGCAAAATTAGAATTGGATATGCCAATATCTATGAATGAACTCTCAAATGCAATTGATAAATTAAAAACAGGAAAAGCCCCGGGTCCAGATGGGATTCCTTTAGATGTTTATAAAATACATAAAAACAAGCTCTTGCAACCCCTCTATAATATGTTAATGGAAAGTTATACAACAAAAGAAATGCACCCCTCAATGCGAAACGCCATCATAACAGTAATACTTTAACCTGGGAAATCCCACACAAAATGCAAAATATAGACCAATTTCACTTATTAATTCCGATTCCAAGATATTGGTTAAGGTTCTAGCAATGAGACTTAAGAAATTTCTGCCCTCACTCTCTGATCCAGACCAGAACGGATTTGTAAAGGGGAGGCAGGCCTACCACCGTATCCGCAGAATTTTGAATATATTACATGCAAAATACAAACATCCAGATACAGCTGTCACAGCTCCATCTGTTCCTGCCACACCTCTTGCCACAGTCACGTAACTTTCCACAGTCCCACAGTTCAAGCCACGCCCATGTTGCCATGCCCACGCATGGCTCATCCGTCTCACCTGTTCCTGTCACCATAAATACCCACAGCTCCCACACCTCAGTGCCAGATTATTGAAAGCCTAACCGCTAGTAAATGTCCAGCGTACTACTCTTGTTCATGCCTGATCTTGACCCTTGCCTGTTTCCTGACCATCGTCTCCTGCCTGCTCCCTGTCTGATACTGCTCTGGATTCTGATCTTCCGTTACCGACCTTCCTTCACTCATCTGGACCTCGCCCTTTGGATTCTCCCTGTCTGGTTTTGGCTTCGGAACTCTGACCCACCGGTAACGACCTCACGCCTGGATTTGGACTTTCCCTCTCATCTCAGCCCCTTTCAGACCAGCCGGTCTGCACCTTATAACCAAGCTAGAGTGGACTTACCAGTTCCGGTCCCGACACTAGTCGATCACGTGAGTGAGACGATCACAGACTTTGACTCTGCTTCCAGCTTACTGGCAATAAAATCCTTAAAACGTTGTTGTGTGGTTGTGAGTCTGAATTCTGCCAAGCCTCGCCTTGTCAACAGCTTTATTATCCCTTGATGCAGAAAAAGCATTCGATAGAGTGGAACATAATTATCTCTACAAAGTTCTCTCTCAATTTGGTTTTGGTAGTTATTTCATAAACTGGATTAAAATACTTTATAATAAACCTACTGCCTCATTTATAACTAATAATATGGTTTCTAAACCGTTTAATTTAGATAGAGGCACACATCAGGGATGTCCCCTTTCACCCTTTTGTTTTTGTTCTGGGAATTGAACCATTGGCTATTGCCATAAGAAACAACCAATGTATCACTGGTGGATCATTGCCAGCACCTCATTTACAGCTGGCATTAAAATTAATGATACTGAATCCAAAATTGGGCTATTTGCTGATTACATAATTTTAATGTTGTCCAAATTAAAATACTCTATTCCCCAACTACTCAAAACTGTTAAAGAATTTGGCAATATCTCTGGTTATAAACCTAATGAATCTAAATCTAAATCTGCCATTCTATTCCTTAAACACTCTGAAAGAATCAATCCACTGATTCATACAAACTTTCAAGTGGAAAAAGAAGGCCTTCCTTACTTAGGAATAAACATTACTCCAAAAATAAATGACCTGGCCAAGGCAAACTATACACCAACAATTAATATGGTCTATATTGCCTATCTCTATGATTGGTCATATAAACATTCTCAAAATGAACATACTTCCAAAATTCCTATATCTGTTTCAGGCCATCTCCCTTGGTCCACCAGATAATTTTTTTTACTAAGATTCAAACAATCTTCGGTAATTTCATTTGGAAGAATAGACGAGCGAGATTGCATCTATCATTATTATATCTTCCATATGACAGAGGAGGGCTAGGAGTGCCAAATCTTAAATGGTACTACTGGGCTGTTCAACTTTCTGCTGCCTCCTCCTGATTTTCACCAACACCTTAAGCCAATACAAATGGCTAATGAGAACATACGTTACCCCAGCATTACTAAACAAATTTGATTCTAACATTCCAGACATATGCGCTAAATGTGGGGATAAAGGCACTCTGATTCACTGCCTATGGGAGTGTCTTGAGATTCAGAGTTCTTGGAGGGAAGTTTTAGAAAAAAAATTTCACATCACAGGCAATAAACTGAACTCTTGTCCTCTACTATGTATCTTAGAAATTTTTCCCTTTGACAATGGATTAAGCAAAACTGTCCAAAAGACCATAACTTACTGTTTGATACAGGCAAAATATACTATAGCTAGATCCTGGAAATCTACCTCAAGACCTCAACTAAAAACTTGGATGACCATGTTATCAAGCTCTCTGGCCCTGGAGAAACTCACCTTTATGATTAATGGTAAATATTATGGGGCGTCGTTTGTAAACGAGCTTGTGCTCAAAATTCATGCCTAAATTTTGTCACATTTAGCTTCAAACACTGTTTAAAAATGTAGTGTGGATTTTCTGATGTCATCTTAAATGTTATATCTAAATGTTATATGTTAAATCTAAATATTATGTTAAATCTAAATGTTATATGTTAAATCTAAATCCTAAATGTTATATCTAAATGTTATATGTTAAATCTAAATATTTAGCTAATATGCAAATTTTTAATGCCTGAAACAGGAAGTACCAAAATAAAAGCTTGACACTAGGCTGAAGTTTGCTGAAATACTTTAGTAAACTAAACATTTA
>NC_051446.1:688566-699244 GCF_001649575.2 Kryptolebias marmoratus
ATATTAGCTAAACATTTAGTTTCAACATTTAGCATTTAGATATAACATTTAACATTTAGATATAACATTTAACATTTAGATATAACATTTAACATTTAGATATAACATTTAACATTTAGATTTAACATATAAGATTTAGATATAACATTTAGGATTTAGATTTAACATATAACATTTAGATATAACATTTAGGATTTAGATTTAACATATAATATTTAGATTTAACATATAACATTTAGATATAACATTTAGGATTTATATTTATATTTAGCATGTAGCTGTAATAATTACATTTAACTAGCTAAATGTTGTAAAAGGTGACATCAGAAAACCCACACTAAATTTTTAAACAGTGTTTGAAGCTAAATGTGACAAAATTTAGGCATGAATTTTGAGCACAAGCTCGTTTACAAACGGCGCCCCATAAAATATTCTGTGTTTGAAGAGATGTGGAAAAATTTTTTGCAATTTTTGAAAAGTGAAAATGTTTGTATTGATGAATAAGCAAAGGTAGGTTCACAGCCTGATTCTTATTTTAGACGCGTAAATTGAGCTCTGTCGCCATGTGTAATTGAAGGATTTCAAGTGTAATTTACTATATAGAAAGTACACAACACTGGACCATCAATATCTGTCTACTGCGGACCTGGGAGGACAGTTTTTTTTTTTTTTTTCACTAACACTATATTATCCAACACCGCTCTGTGGACTGTGATCGGGACTCCTGAGGTGGACCTCAGCATTTATCTCTAATGAGACATAATTGAGAAAACAATGTCTCACTGCAATTTACATGTTTGTCACCTTGATGATTTATGTTGGTGTGTTTGTTGAAGTTTTTTTTTTTAGTTGATAGTGTTTACACTTGGTATTTATTCAATTAAGATTTCGTCTATCTTTGTACATTATGTAAAGTACAGAAAACCAATAAACAGATTTTGAAAAAAAAAAAAGGTTGTAGTTTTACTTAGATCAGCTTAATCAGTTTTAGGTATTTCTTCCTTAGTTGTTTTGTTTTGTTTTGTTTTGAGATTTCAGCTCCAACCGTGGAAGCAAAGGATGTTATTATTGTGCAAGTTGTTTGAAACTTTGAGACAGAGGAGTTTGCAGCGTTTCGCTTTTCCTCCTCATCGTCATGCACGGAAACATGTTTTTCTTCCTTTGTTACAACTGTAATTTCCAGATTGTGCCATGCAGGTTCCTGTAACCTGATACTTGTCTTTTTATTTTACTAGATATTTACTTTTAATGTCACACAGTCTGCGTTATAAAGGGGCTCACACCTCGGAGCAGAAACCAGTCATCTTTTTAAGTTCTGCTGATAGGCTGAGCTGTCATCATTGCTCTGTGGGATTCACACAGTGCTTTCCACTGCGTGTCATATCAATCAGCCAATTTGTGATTGTCCCCATTGTAGTCTAATGGTCTATTTTGCACATCTCTTCCTGTGTAACCGCCTTGTATTTTTTTTTCTTTTTGCCCAGTGTTTAGTTAATGAGGACATCACGGCTTGTCCTGTTTCGAATCTGAGACACATCCTCTGGAGGTGCTTAAGGAGTTAAATTTTATAAATGTTCTAAGGATGGATACAAGTGAGTACCCTTTTGTCCTGGATACAGTGAAAAGTTAAAAATATTTTCAGGCTCTGAAAGAAATTCACCCTTGAATGTACCTTTAAGTGGTAATTCACCCTTATTATCGTTATCTGATTGAAAAGCAGATTGTAAGTCGGTCTGTTGTAATAGTTCTGTCTTAAGTCTAGTAACTGCAGGTGATCGCCTAGTAACAGAGCGTGAGGATGAGTTGACTGACTCATCCTCCCCCTCGTCCCTCTGGAGATGGCGAGGTGCTCTTGGTTGAGTTTCATTGTCTGTGGGCGCACAAAAAGAGATCAAGTTTTCTCTTGTTCTTTTTGGACTTTTCTTTTTTTGGATTGGTTAATTTGGTCTCGTCTAATTTTTGCATTTTGTAACCACAATTTGGCACATTCAATTTCAGCTTGAATTTTTTCTGTTTTTTCCAAACAGTGCAGCCAGTGTTCTATTGAGAGCTTATAAATTTGAACATATTAGACCCATTCTCCATAACCTTCACTGGCTTCCTGTCACATACAGCATTCAGTACAAAATTGCTCTCAATACCCATCAATGTCTACATGGAATTTTATCGGACTATCTGAAGGACCTTCTCATTCTACATTCATCCACCCAATCTTTACGATCACAGAACTGTAACCTCCTCCACCTTCCATGATCCAAATTAAGGACAATGGGAGATCGGGCATTCTGTGTGGCTGCCCCCTGTCTCTGGAACTCTCTCCCTGACTATCCGAGAGCTCCGCAACCACTGGCTGACTTCAAAAAAGGCTTAAAGACTTTTATTTTTAAACATGCCTATTCTGCCTCCACATGATTTTATGATGATGATTTTATCACTGATTTTAGTTGCACTTTGTAGCACTTTGAAATTTTTGTTAATGAAAAGTGTGTTACAAATGAAATTCATTATTATTATTATTAGATTCCAAGCTGGTGTAACTAAAATCACAATGAAAACTTTTGGATGTTTTAACTGCAGCTTAGCAACCAAAGCATGAAGGAAGTCACACACCACTACCTCATCATCCGATAGTGATACATATAAAGTTACATAAATATGGCACAGGAGAACTCACTCCAAGAATAAAATCAGATAAATTAAATGAAACAAACAACTAAAAGTTAAAAAGCTGAGATGCACAATACTCAAAAAACTGTACATTTATAATGGGCAATGCAATTTTTCTGATATGCAAATTAGATTAAATAAAATTTTATTGTCTTTACAGTGAAATGCTGATTAGTAGGATGCAGAGAAGCAGTAAACTGTAGTATATTACAGCGTAAGGGAATGCTAAGTTATAGAGTATTCACATGAATGATGAGGACTTTTAAACTAGATTTATACTTGACGCGTTGATCACCACGTGAGGGTGCTCGCACCAACAGTAACGCAATTGCGCTGTCCCCGCCCGTGCGTGAAGGCCGTCTCGTCACGTGGTCGCGCACTTCCCAATTTTTGTAACTTGCCGCGGACCGTGCGCACCGCACTCCATTCAAAATGGATGATTTTGGTGTCCTAGTGAAGCTGATTTGCCTTAATCAGCATTTATACTATCCCTCTATGAGAGATCACAAAGATAATCAAACGGCTCAAAACTAATGGAAGGAGATTACTGCTGCAGTCAATAAAAAGGAGTGTTTATAGACCCCAGAGGTAAGAAATTTTAGTTCTATGATGGGCGAATCACAACTAATAATACAGTACAGCTAACTATCCTTATAATGTCATGTCACTCAACATTTCATTTGAGGCAGATAAATCAATGAATGTCAAACAGAATGCTTTAAGTTTAAACATCCTCTCTGTATCACAGTCATAAACACAACAGCTCTTCCTCCTGAATACGTGCAGCCATATTTGATGTGACAGCCATCTGCTCGGTCTGCTCTCTTTTTTTTTTTTTTTTTTACTACGTTTCTACTGGTTATGCAGCATGCTGCCCCCTGTCTTTTTGGAGAACGCTGCACAGATATAAATGTCAAGTGTAAACGCCTAAACCGATGGCTCAGGTCTGCGCGGAGCCCTACGCAACACTACAAAGCACTACTATAACTGAGCCTTAACACTAATATGAAATTTAACACTATAACTATAAAAACTAACAATTCAATTCAATTCAAAAATACTTTATTAACCCCAAAGAGAAATTAAATGTTGTTGTAGCTCATAATCCTGGTTTGGTTAAAGAGTTGTTATAGATGCTGATGGCTGTGGACAGGAAGGATCTCTTGTAGCGGTCTGTCCCGATGTGTCCTCGGCCCTGGTGTCCTCAAAGAGCCCCAAAGGCTTGGGTGGCTTGGGTGGCAAGTGCCACTGTCTTATAATCCTGAGGGTGCAGGTTTGAGCCCAGGTTGCAGCAGGAAGGGCATTTGGTGCAAAAACAACTGCCATTGGTTGTATTCACGGTGGCAACTTGTATATGTTTATGTTTTGGTCCAAAACATATACTAAGGTATCCCATAATAGACATATACCAAAACCTTTGGTATATGTCTATTTTGGATTTATAGCCCCCCCTGGAGAAAACTCCACCAGCCGCCACTGGTGGCAACCCTGGAAAAAGGGAGCAGCTGAAAGAACTTATTAATGATATGAACTAACACAATAACTGGGATTGTAATTATAATATAAAAACAGGTGGAAAAGAAGTTGCATTTTGATGAGCAATTACAAGCAGAGCAAATGCTAGCTAACAAAAGAAAATACAAATGATAATCTAATATAGACAAATGTGTAACACCTGCTGAGTAGATCTAAGCAAAGCAAAGTATTATTGTCAGTAATAATAGTAATATTTAATATGCTTTGCTATGCAGCTAAATTAGTGTGGGCTTTCTCATATTAAGACATAATAGTATCTATTATATTTAGTATAAGAATAATGTAAGTTACTTTTTTTCTTCCCTCGTTTGTGGCAATCCCTGGATGGATGCCAGCTGTGTCAGATTAACAGTTTGCTGATTTTTGTCTGTTTTTTTTTTACAGATTTGTGTTTCCAGCTAAGAGTGGTTTCACTCAGTCTAATTTTTGAAAAGTTGACTTATATTTGATTGTTGTTCTCAACTGATTTGTTGCCTTAGACTCCACAGTTCTCTCTATCTGTTTATGGAAGTGTGAAGCAGCCTCTGCCTCCACATCAGCCATTTTGCAGTATTTACTGGCTGTGACTCTCTGCTGCCACCCATTGGCCAATACACATCACAGCAAACAACAACAAAACAGCCGGGTAAAAACTGAAGAGCCTTCTGTAAATTCCTTTCAAACAACTTCTGTCTCTCTGGCTTTAAAGGTGAAAAAAGAGAAAGAATCAGGTTTCAGAGGAAGCAACTTCAAGTTAGTTTACAACAGAGAAATTACACCAGTTTAAATAAAGGAGTGACAAAAATATTATTATAATTTTGTTTTTCTTACTAAAACTATCAGGTTTTACAAAAACCTGATAGTCAAAGGCGAGCAGCTTGGCGATAGACAGACACCAGAGACAGATGATCAGGTAAGTGTCTTTATTTACAGTGCGAGAAGGGAAATGGGTCCGGATCCAGAAGAGGAGGATCAGAGGTGAGTATATATTATTGCCAGTGGGGATGTAGTATTTTAGAACGTAGCCGAGGAGTTTGTTCTTACAGGTAAGTGAAGGAAACACAGCACTGAAGTGAGGATCGGGGTCTCAACTGTGAGTATTTACAGGTGGAGGTGGTCACAAGTAAGTGGATTCCAAACTGAGGCAGACCGGCTACAGCGCAGGGCGGGTCGGGTGAGTGGCTCTTGGGAAAATTCTTCTGAGGGTGGTAGGTGAAGATCTGGAAGCTCCAGGAGCCAGAGACTCAGAGGACAAGAACATTAACAGGACTCGGGTAACAGAAATCACGAGCAGCTGAGATGCTTTACCAGAAGCAAGCAATGCTCCAGCACCAATCTGATCTTCCCTGCAGGCTTAAGTATCCAGAACACTGATGAACTTGATCTGCTGCAGCTGATGATGCTTAAACTGCCGACCAATCAGGAACAGGAGTGAGAAGCCAGGAAGCAAACTCGCAGAATGCCACAAAAACTGTGATTGTGCCAACTCAAGTGGAATTATTCAGAAGAAAATGTGGATTAAACTGGATTTTTTTTATTAATGTTGGCCACAGCAGTAGTGTTTAGTTAACCAAAACAAATCAATTATTGAAATACTGATGATTTGTACTATTTAAGAATTATTTAATAATTATCATTAAACCTATACTCTTTAAATCTGAAACAAAAGAACAACATAAAAATATCTGTAACTATAAAAAAATAGATACATAAAAAGTTAAGTGCCAAGTTGGAATGACTGACTAATCTGGACTAACTGGTATGACAATAACAAACTCTGGTTTTCCAACTTTTTTTTCATCTATTTGAAGATCCAAATGTAAATATTTTGATCTAAAGGTTTTTTGGTAATTGGTCAAAACCCAAATTGTAGGTCTGAAAAAAAACTAATTCAGTTTAGTTTATTTATATAGCACCGAGTCACAACAAAAGTTGTCTCTGGTCTCTGTACAAAACCATTCATACATTATAAGAAGCCAATTAGTAAAAGTTATCTAAGGAAGCCAGCAGTTTGCGTTGAATCTTCACTTTGTCACAGACTCCCATCCTAATCAGCACATTGTCAACATCCATCCATTCCATTCATTTTCTTTATCTGCTTCATTGAGAAGCTTCTTGCTGTGGTCTCAGAACCCATTCCAGCTTTGTGAAGATCTGCTATCTTGTCTCTGATGACTTTTGACAGCAACTGATTCTTTGAACAGATGGGCTTTACAGAAACAAAAGTTGAATTCAAGAGTGCCTGTAACTGACTGATTTTTTTTGATTGACAGTAATCTGTGTTACATGGGCACATAACCAATCTGTGAGAGCCAGAATCCTAGTTGTAGAGGATCAAATACTTATTTCCCTCAAACATTGGCAAATAAGGTTTTAACTTTTACATAAAATGTTTTTTTCTGGAGTTTTAGTTGATGTTCTGTCTCACTCTATCAAAATAAAAAAAAATGTTAAAGAAAACTGTTTTTTTTTTTGCAAATAAGCAAACTTAAAAATCAGTGGAGGATCAAATAAGTATCTCCCCCATGCTTCCATTACCTGCTGCTAATTGTTGGTTGGGTTGAAGAGGCAGCAGGTCCAGGAGGGAAACTCAGACATCCCTCTCCCCAGCAACAGCCTTCATCTCTTTCTAAGGTGTTCCTAGACTAAAGAGGATACATAATCCCTCCAGTGAGTTTTGGGTTCTGTCCTGGGGTTTCCTTCCAGTGGGACATGCCCAGAACACCTCTACAAGCAGGTGCTCAGAAGGCATCCTAATCAAACATCTGAACCACCTCGAAGGACTCCTTTCAGTGCAGAGGACCAGCAGCTCTACTCTAAGCTCCCCCGGATGACGGAGTTCTTCACCTCATTTCTAAGGCTGATCCCAACCATCCTACAGAGGAAGCTCATTTCAGCCAGTTGTATCCAGGATCTTGTTCTTTCAGTCATAATTCACACCTCCTGACCATAGGTGAGAGTTGAACAATGGTCTAAAACTTAGAGGTGCTGACTCTGATCCCAGCTTCTTCACAGTGGGCTGTAACAGTTCCAGTGCACGCTGAAGGTCATTGCTCGAAGACCCCAACAGAACGACATCTCTTACTTAAAATGTACAGGCTAAGGTAATGGCTAGCCAAACAAGAGACGATTTTAGATTGTTTTTCAGGCTTATAAAATAACTCTTTCAAAACTGTCATACCAATGTGGAAGAACGCTACATTGACTAAAAATAAACTTCAACACTTTTGCATAACAGTTTGTTTAGTTTGTTGCTGTTTTTAAGGTCAAACAACATCCATGTTACTACGTGAAGGTACATGTGCAGAGCATTTGAGAGCATGTTTGGGTGTTCAAGCTGCTGAATCTATCAGTCTGCCTGATCAGCATGTTTAGATAGTCCAAAGGTTTCCTCAATTCCCAGCTGATTAATAGTTTACTAATAGGTTTATTAGCCACTGTAGAATTCTTTCACACTAGTATGACATTTTAGAGAAAGTATTGTTTTATAGGCTTGAACCACAAAACGGGTCCTTGTTTGGCTAGTCTATAGCCTAGCCTGTACAAATTGTTCTTTGCTATGACTGATGTCACAGCTGATAAAGTACTGACTATTGATAACTATTAGACAAAACATCACTACAAAAATGACCAGACAATCCATTTAACACAAAAACACACACACACAAAAGATAGATGACTGTTGAAATATCTTTCATGAATTTATTGAAAACTTTTGTTGGTAAGGCTTTGTTTACTCAACTCTCTGTGTGTGTGTAAGATGAAATGACCCAAAACTTTAGGTTCATTCTTAGGATTACTAAATTGGTTTAAAGGCAGTGATTTTCCTGCGGGGCACTAATATTTATTCCATCAATCATCCAAATTGCTGAAGCCATCACTGAGCAGGAAGTGAGGTCGGAGCAGGGACAGTATGGGGCTGCGCGGCGCCCCAGCCAGGCAGTACGCCTCGTCCACGCTGACGCCGATGGACCTCAATGCCTTCAGGGCACCACAGCAGCTGTCCTTCCCGCCACGTAACGTCACAAGTGTGAAGCAGAGAGGGCTGTCGAACATACCGAACTTCTGTCTCATCTTCCCCAGCTGAGATGAAAAACTCTGCAAAGACACAATAATAATGATATTTAATATTTTAGATGTTCACGGAGGTGGTCCAGAAAGCAGATTTAGTGAGAACTCTGAGTAAGTTAACCCTGATTTTGGGAAAACTGAGTTGTCTGTTCCAGATAGAGAAGTAAAACTCAGAGTCTGTCACCATAGCAACCGACTCTGAAGTAAACCTGTTCTCTGGCAAGTTGGAGTTGTTTTTTTTCCCACATAAATTTTGTTCGAATGGTATCATTCTGCTTTATCTCAGCAACATTCTCCGACCGCACATATCCAGTACAACACCTCAGACTAACTCTCTTCAGAACAAAGTCTGTTCATCATGGTGAAATCTAATTTGCAGAATTTTTTTTTCTGAATAACACATCTCCACATTACCCACAAAATAAAAACAAGTAATTTACATTTACCTGGTCTTTTTTATTCTCTACAAGCCTACAATTGCAGCAGATTGGATTTCAAATATTATTCGAACACTGAACCTTTTACCTGAGAAAATCCTCCCACCTAAACTGATGTTCCAGTAATAAAACATCTGGATCCACCTTCTTGATTCTGTGTCAAAATCCAGGACTCGTTTTTGGTTTTTAATCATCCTAAAGAGATGCTGCCTGTAGAACTGGTGATGATAACTGAATAATCCTGACAGAGATTATTTGGTGCTTATTAGTGTTTAGTAGTTATTTCATAATCATACAGGTATAAAATATCTGGATAGAAGCAGTAAGGGAAGTATAATATAGAATTCTTTACATTTTAGAAACTGATAAATACCATAAATGTTATTTAAAAATTAAACGATTAGAATAAAACCTGCCATCACCCACCAGTTTTTGTTTGTTTTAATTAAATAATCTGTAACACAAATTTTAACTATAAAACCAAGTTATGGTTTTAAGAATCTCATTTTACAGACATATCTTCCTGAAAACAGATTTTTTTTCAAATAAACATTTTGACTGATGAGATTTTTAGATAAACGTGGTCTATTTAACTTCTACATTTATTTGACTCTTTGTAAAAATGCGTAAAACTGCAATTATTGTTAAAAACAGGAAACAGAGTAACCCCTCTTGGAGTAAGTTAACTCAGAGTTTGTTAAAGCTTCTTTCTGGAACACCCTCTAGGTCCGCAGGTTTGGATCCATCTTCAGAAACACAAAGTGAACTGACATATCAGGAACAAGTTGCTGACAGTACCTGAGCAGCCTGTCTGCTCGCTGGTGTTGGATCTGAACTGGGCCGGATGATGGCGTTCTCGCAGAACAAAACTCTGAGCTGTTCTGATGAACAGACAGCTGAGTGCTCATCCAGCAGCACTGAGGGAACACCTGGAACAAGAACAGAGAAGATGATCCACCGCATGCACTTTGAGTTCTATCAGAATATGATCGAGCACCAGAACACACCAACATCTCTCAAATTCAATGATGCCCCTATAAAGAAAGACTGTGACAGAAATGTTCAAATCTGGAGAAAAAACAATCTAATATAATGTTCAGATGTTTCTATAAAGCAGAATAAAATATGGAATGAACTGTTATAGTTTATTTTACTGGTCCAACAGTTTTTCACCCAGTGCTAATATTAAAGCATGGACATGTTATAGTGAAATAAAACTAAATGGATTGTAAATGCAGTTTTATATTGTGAAAACGGGCCCAACCTCACCCCTTTTTTTTTTTTTTTTTTTCCTGCTCCTGGTGGAAGGCGGACGTGTTTCTTTTCTCTCTGTCTCCTCGTGCCACCCCCGCCTTTCCTTTTTCAAAGCCTCTTTTTACATATTTTCCAAAAATTTAAGGAATATGGATCTGATCAGCTGGTTTCTCAACGCAATTGATATAATTTCCTCGACTGGGTGAAGGAGAGTCCAGTCTCGGGATATGTTTCGCTGGATATACAGTGGATTCCTGGCAGGAGTGGAAGACTGTGTACCTACCGACGTGGAGGTTCCTTTTATATTTGGGTTTTTGATAACAGGATTTCTGCTGTTTGGACCAGGCAGTTACCTGGATTATCATCAAATTCGTGGATGGGTTCCCGGATCGACCAGCACTCAGACTGTAAACAGGAGCGAAATTGCAAACTACTCCGAACTGGCTGATATTCCATCATCAAAGACAATGGCCTCTGGACTAAATGCAATTTCTGGACTCAGAATATGGAACAGGTTAAAATCTTGGAGAAGCTGCTCATTTCGGAACAACAATTTGGACCTTAAATTCGGCATATTGGATTCGAGAATGTACCAGCAAAGACTTCAAGGCAGACTCAAAACAAAGTCAGCCTGTTCCAAAACAACTCTGTTATTATCTACATTTGGCTTCCCGATGTGGCCTTGAAGGCCTAAGTCTTATCAATTCTCCCTGGAATTTATGTCAACAGAAGCT
>NC_051446.1:699973-728945 GCF_001649575.2 Kryptolebias marmoratus
GTTAGCATTGTCATGTTTTAGCTTAGTTATCTTGTCATGTTCTGTAACTTTGTCTGTAATTTTGTTCTTGTGTTGTAAAGCACTTTGAGTCGCCTCGTGCTGAAAAGTGCTATATAAATAAATGTACCTACCTACCTACCTACCTACCTCTCCCTCCCTCTTGATGACAGAACGTCTGGACCCATGCTTTCTGAGGGTTCTGTGAAGGTTATAGCGACGGAGGAGCTCTACAAAGAACACATTCCTTTAGGAGCTTTTCCTTGGTCACATCTACACCTCAGACAGGAATACAGAAATAACTCTACAGCCAGCTGGGTATTATAAATTCTACTGGAATTGGAGCTGGCAGCTCTTCTGCAGAGAATCTGCCTGTAGTAGGGGTGTAATGGTGCATGTATTTGTACAGAAATGTCACAGTACAGATGTTTTGGACAAATACATGGATCAGAAAACAAATATATTGGTCACAGTCAATTAACCACACCTCTCATCCTGAGGACCGTACTCACGTGTTATTTATTTATTTGTTAACTGCCATTTTTTTGTCATTTAACTGTTTATTGGTATTTTTCACAATTGTTTATATATACAATGTACATGAACACTTCACTTACAATATAACATTAAACTTAACACAAAAAAAATAAATAAATAAAAAAAAACCTTTTGCATGGGAGTTATTCTTCTATTTGGCCTTTGTCCCACCTAGTTTGTCCAGTTCTTTCTTTAGTTTTTGTCGCTGTCTTTTGTCCTGAATGATGTCCATTTCATCCACTTTTCTTCCATTTGTATTTGTTGAAGTCTCAAACGATATGTCAGTTTTTCCATAATGTAGATTTCTTCTATTATTCCAGTCCACTGTTCTTGACAAGGGGGGTCAGCCTTTCCCCATTTCCTCGTAATAGCTTTCTTACTAGCTATTAACATTATCTTAATCAGATACTTGTCTTTTGCCCTCACTTTGGTATTATTAAAATTACAAAGATATAGTACCATGCTACTCATCGGAATAGCATATCCCAAAACCTTCTTCAGTTTCATGTACATCTTTCCAAAATTGAACAATTTTAGAACAGTTCCAAAATATGTGAGAGTGATCATCGTTCATTGATCCGCAGTTCAAGTTCAAGCTATTAACTTTCCCCTGATGACTGCCTTCATGGCATCCCATAGTATTATCTGGTCTACTGTTCCATTATTATTTTCTTCAATATATTGTTTTATTTCTGCTTTTATCTTTTCTCTCCGTTGTTCACTATTCAATATTCCCACGTTCAGTCTCCATACAGTATTTCGTTTCCTGTTACTTAGACATATCTTTAAATAAATTGGATTATGATCAGAGACATCTGCTGCTCCTATCCTGCATTCCTTCACTCTGTGTTTATCATCTTCCTTGGTTAAAAAATAATCTATTCTTGAATGTACTCCATGAGCAGCCGAGTAATGCGTAAAATCTTTTCCTAATGGATGTAGGCTTCTCCATACATCTGTCATTCCCATCTCTTCTAATGAGTCATTTATAAATTTTGTCAGATGCATTTTAGTTTTTTTGTGACTCGTTGTGTCTACATTATGGTTCAAGACAACATTTAAATCACCTCCACAAATTAGAATTCCTTCTGTTTCTATCGCTATTAAATCAAATAGGTTCTTGAAAAAGTTTTTGTTACTCTCCGGGGGTGCGTATACATTTACCAAGGTTATTAATTCGTTTTCTATTCTTCCTTTTAACATTATATATCTTCCTTCTTTATCCTTTAATTCTTTTTTGTAATCAAATTGTATTGTGTTCGAAATTAATATTGCAGCTCCTCTTCTACGCCCCTCTTTATATGAACTATAGTATAGATTCCTGTAGCCATAATTTTTTAATTTTTCGTGTTCTGTTTTGGATAAATGAGTCTCTTGTAGGAATATAACTTGTGCTTTTTCCTTTTTCAGTTTTGTCATCACCCTTTCTTTTTTATTCACTACATTCAAGCCATTCACATTCAGCGACATTATTTTGATCTCAGTCATAGTTATGATTTATCAGTCTCTGGAAATATTCTCCCAAGCAACTCAAAACAAAACCACAGTGAACTTCTGCTAACCAAACGCAAATCAAAAACCTGACGGACTTTCAAACATGGGGTATCCTTCATCCCCGAGTCCCTGTTGGTGGGTGGAGAGGAAATCCTCACCTCTACTGAGGGCCTCTCCCTAGATCTGGAACTACTCCCATCCTGTGGGGTACCACTCCGTCTAGACATGTCCAACATCTCACCTTCTCTCAGTCGGTTTTAGTTGAATCCTCGTTTTCTGCTGTAATTTCTTCTAAAAGCAGAACATCTTATGGTTTCCATTGGAAGCTTTGCAGTTTTTCTCTGACTCTGTGTGCCGCTTCTCGTTCCCGTTTCCCCCTCACTCGCTGCCATCCCGCGGCTCCGCGCCGTCTCTCCTCCGCTGTCGCGGCGTTTCCTCCCGGCTCTGCAATGGTGTAGCCCCTTTCCTTCATGTCCTGCGCTGCTGTCCTGGCACTGTTGTATATCTTCGTTCCGTTCTCCCAGTGAATCCGAATTTTAGCGAGTGGTGTCTGGAAATGTATTCCTTTCTCCTTCAATATTTTTTTAATCTCCTTATATGCCTTTCGTTTCTGCACAATCTCGGTCGGATAGTCTTGGTCAAAGTAGATTTGTTTACCCGCTACCTGGATCTTTTTCTGCCAGGCTTTCTTCAAGATCGTTTCTTTGGTCTCAAATTGTTGAAAGTTAACCACGACTGACCTTGGTGCTGCATTCGGGTTCGGTTTTGGGGTGAGGGCTCGGTGGGCTCGTTGAATCTGGAGATCGATCCCCTCCGGAAGTTCAAGTTCCTTCTTAAAAAGTTGCTCCAGAAATGTAGCTGTGGATCTCCCTTCTACGTCTTCTGGTAAGCCGAAGATTCGGATATTGTTTCTCCTTGTTCTCCCTTCGAGATCAGTTAGTTTTTCCTGCATTCGTTGTATTTGTTCCACCATCTGCGTTAGCACCTCGTTAGCATCCGTCTTCCACTCCTCCACCTCCGCTATGCGCGTCTGTGCCTCGCTGATGCTAGCTCGCTGTGTCTGTAGCTCCTGGCCATTCTCGGACAGCTTACGGTCTATTTCTTGTCGAAGATTCGTTATTTCTTCCTTCATTTCTCTCTTCAGCTCGTCTTTAAATACAGCCAGCTCCAGGCACAGCTCTTGTTTAAGTGCTTTAATATCACCTCTGATAGCTGCGAGGCCATTTTGCAGCATCTCCATGCTATCGTGTTCTTCCATTTCCTCTGCTGGATCTTTTTCGTGTTCGCTAGCTTCGTGTTCGGAGATTTCTTCCGTTACTGGCAGCTCTTCGGTTCTTTCTTGCTTTTTATAGTTTTTCCGGCTTCTTTTCTTGCTTATCCCACTCATGCTGTAGTTTTTTCTATCGAGTTCGAGTTTTGTTGTGGGCATTTTTACCCGACTCTGGAGAGCTCTCTGCATATGCGCCTATTCCCCCCGCCATCTTGTTCGATCTCTCAACTGCCATTTTAAAGTTGCCTAACTACTGTAAGCCTCCTTGATAAAAGAAAATGGTATGTGTTGTGCACGCTGCGAGCGTAAAACCCAGAGCGAAGATGGAGCATCCAAATTCAACGCAGATCTCCGGGAGGATGAAAATACAGGAAGCTTGTTTTTCCAGCTGCAGCTTGAATGATGAGATCCACACCAAGAATCAGAAAAAAAATCAACCAAATTAGGCTGTAGAATGATTAATCTGTTGGTGGAAACACACACACTGACTGGATGTGTCAGGATGCTGAGGTGTGTGACACACACACACATACAGGAGTATGTGTCCTTCTGATTGGATGCGTTGAGGTGCTGTCCTGTGCTCCGAGCTCATGAACTGCCCACACCTCAGTAACCTGCGTCCAGCGCACCACATGCACACAGATGGATTTGGAAGCCATGGTTGCATGTGTTTTTTGCATGGGTTTGTCCTGTAATCGGAGGGTTGCTGGTTCAAGCCCCCGCTCCAGCTGTCTCAGCCATTGTGTCCTTGGGCAAGACACTTCACCCGCCTTGCCCACTGGTGGTGGTCAGAGGGCTCGGTGGCACCGGTGTGATGGCAGCCTCACTTCTGAGGCAGCCATCACACCCCAGGGCAGCTGTGGCTACAATGTAGCTTACCACCATCAGTGGATGAATGGGTGAATGATTGTAGTGTAAAGCGCTTTGGGGTCCGTGGACTAGATAAAGCGCTATATAAGTGCAAGCCATTTACCATTTCACTATGGCTGCTGCACAGAGCTCGGCTTCATGGAAGTAGAGCAAGAAAAAAAAGACACTGATTTAAGAAAAAAAAAATCTGTTTGGATTTTCTTCCCCAATCATGTCTGAGGTACAGTGAATCTACCGCCTCACATCAGCAGGCATTGAGGAACTGGTCAGAGTTAAAGGAAAGATGGATGGAACAAAATACAGAGACATTCTTGAGGAAAACCTGGGGGAGTCTTCCACACATCTGAGACTGGGACAGAGGTCCAACTTCCAACAGGACAATGATCCTAAACACAGGGCTGAAGAACACTCCACTGTTTTGAGGAGAACCAGTTAAAGGTCCAGTTAAAGACCAAACCTGAATCCAACTGAGAATCTTTGGTTTGAGTTAAAGATTGTTGGACACAAGCAGCACCATCCAACCAGGAGGAGCTTCAGCAGTTTGGTCGGATAAAAAGTCCAGGTTAGATGGACCAAGATCATGGAGATGGACCTGAGGAGACCTAATGCTGGAACTGCTGCAGAAGGTGGAGACACAAAGAACTGACTGCAGGAAGCTAACACATATGCACAAAATACTTAGCTTATTGTTAGCTTTCTAGTCTTTAGAATTATTTAAAACAATTTTAGTTAATTTATGTCACTCCCTCTGTGACACGATACATGTCCTGACCTTTCTGCGTCGCCTGCAACACTTCGTTTTCATCCGTTGTCAGAAACAGTTGAATGTTGTTTTTCAGGAGACTTTCAATGAAGTCTTCTTCACTTGAAAAACAAAACCTGGTCACTTCAAGACCTGCAAAAGAGCACCAATGGCATCCCAACAGGAAAATCAGCAAAATACACTCTGACACATAATAAATACAGACTGATCTGTGACTCTGAGGGCTGAAGCCAGGTTACCATGATGTCTGGTGCTGCTCATGAAGCGAGAGCTCTGCTGCTGCTGGCTGTCAGTTGTCATCAAGACCACATCAAACAGCAGAGATTCAGCAGGATTTCTCTGCAGTAGTTGTTCATTCACTCTCTGCAGCGCCTGAAGAGAACAACGAATAATAAATCTCAAATAATACCTAAAGATTGTACAGTTTAAATAGTTTTTACTGTCAACAAATTTAGTCTATTTCTAATTTTCTGACTGGCTCTAAGATCAGATCACATCAGTTCGTATGGTAGTAATTCACATCATTATTTTCCTGTTTAGATTTTTTTTACAGCCAAACTACTTCAGTCTACTTTGTGCTCTTTTAACCATTAATATGTCATCAAAACTTTAGACTCAATAGAGAGTAGTGTGGTATTACTTTTAGTATTTGCAACTTTAATACTTTTAAAAATTATTTCACTTTATTTTCAAAAAAATTCTCCAAAGAAATCCATTCAGTTCTCTTCAAACACATTGTTCTTTTAGCTACTGTCTTGCTGATCTTAGCAAGTCTCATTAAAGTCATTCTGCCCCCAGCACCCACACTGCATTTTACAAAAAATACATCTTCTCTAGTTACTGCTGGTCATGGAGTCTGACCTGCAGTAGTGGAAAAGCCACGCCTGCTGCATAGGCCCCGTCGCCATCTTCTTCAGTGTCTGATTCAAAAAGTGCCCGAGACGTTACGGCCACAACCACAGCATGGTCCACATCTTTCTGCAGGACAGACACAAAACAGATGTTTATGTTGTACAATAGATTGTATCATGTTGTTATTTATGGAACAAAAATGCAGCCAACATGGAAAAGCTGTGAGTGAAAAACTAATTACAACTTAAGATTCTGTAGTTTGAAGTAGTGATTTTCTATGACTTTATCAACATCACATCAGTTCATTAAGGTTTGCAAACATTTGTTTCTGCTCAGCTCTCTGAAGGCCTCACCACAGTATTTCAGTCAGGCTGAGGTTCTGGACTTTGACTGGACCTTTGCAGCATCTTCATTATTTTCTTTTTTCTGTTGTAGATTAGCTGCTGTGTTTAGGATCATTGTTCTGTTGCATCATGACCCAGGCTTTTCTCCTGTAACACTTCCAAACCAGCCATACGTCTTCTGTCTTTCTTTAATTGTCCTTCATTGAACTTTCTCTCTGTAGAATGATGAGCACCAGTTGGTTTGGAAATGACCTTTAACCCTTCCCAGACAGATGGGCAGCAACAGTTGCTTCTCTAAGATTATTGCTGATGTTGTTCCAACCTGGCATTGTGTTAACACAAACATGTCTGCTCCAGAGCAGTAAACCTACAAAACCTGTGTTTTTATCAAGGTCAATCACACTGATGATGATGATCAGTGATCAGCAGCACCTGGCTGATACTGAACCTCCTAAATCCTACAGAAGCAGCAAGAAGGGTGGACTTAGTTTTTTGCACACTACTTTTCCATTTGGGGGAATCTGTTGTGTGTTTTTGTTTATTTAAGTAAAGCCCAGATCTGTTTTGTATTATGTCCAGATATGTAAAACTCGGTATGTTTACTTCTATTTGAAAGATAGCCATGACATAACAATTAAACTAAATCAAAATCAAATCAATTTTTTATAGAGTACATTTGAAAACAACCCAAGTTTAGCAAAATTTGGAGCTTTTACTCCAACAAAGGCTGCATGATTTTCCTGAAGTTGACTTTTTCAACAACCCAGGAGACTATTAGTTTGTTTTCAGCTACTTGAAAACAAACTGTCTCCTGGGTTGATTTTCCAAAAATCAACCAGTTTGATTTAGAACATGCTTTTTTATGCCCCCACCAGCAAAATGCTGAATAGATAACGGCAGCAACAATCTCAATGTTTGTGGTAAATAAAAGGTTTACTACTATTTTTTTAAAATTACTGATTAATGTGATTCTAGCCACTAAAAAGGCTTCTGAACATTAGCTGAAAGCTTCATGGTGATCTCTAAAATATGTTGAAATTATGTATTTTTTTATTATAACTTCTCACATTGTTCAATGGAAATATAGGACGTTAAACATCCCAAACATTTACTTTTAAAACAATATCTTTCCTATTTATTACTTCAGATACATGTTTTCAATTTGAAAACACTTTTTTTTTTTAACACAAACCTCTTTTGGGGATATTGTTAGCCTGACTAGTAAAAGCCTAGAACTGAGACAGAGGGCTGTCTTTCCCCCGTGCCTACAGGTGGTGTGTTTGTCCTCTGACCTGTCTCACGTCGCTATTCTGGACCGTGGACACCATGCTGACCCTCCGCAGGACTGAACGACTGATTATTCTGACTTATTGATCCTTGCAGCGCAGCAGGAATCCCAACTAACCCACTTTAACCTAAAGTTTCTCCTCACAGATGACGTTTGTTTTGCTTCCGCCTGTCCTGTAGCTTTACGTTGACGCTAAGAGAGCGACGTGATCGCGTCACTTCCTGTTTACGTCTCCGTCGCTGACCCCGCCCACAGCCGCGATTATTGTATGAGGTGCAGACGCACGCCTCGGCTTTGACTCGCACACAACCGACATTTGGAATAGTTGTTGGACAGCGGCTAGGACCGGGTCCGAAGCGTGAATCGAAGGAGGGCGGTCCGGTTCGGCGCGGCTCGTGAGCGGCTTCGACCCGATTTTCTGCGGGCTTCACTGGCAACGAAAGATCCGAAGGGGGGAAAGTTTGCTTCATCCTCAGCTTTACGGTGATAAACTTCTCCTTTGTTCCTTTGAAGACCCGTCTACCATTATTCTCGTCTTGTCAGTTTTTGCCGGGTGTGTCCACCCTGGACCCTCCTTGATTTTCTGCAGCTGATTGGCTTTAGTGGGATGGTGCCTTCAGGTGCCGGGAGGAGTGTTAGTAAATAAAATGACCTGCGAATCCAATCATTGTCTGGGTGAGTGTGTGTGTGTGTGTGTGTGCGCGCGCGCGCGTGTGCGTGCTTCTTGTTTAATGAAATGATAATATGCGGTTTATAACCTGATAGACAAAAATATTTTGATGGCGTCTGTATGAACTGGTTGTGGAAAATAGAAAAGATCTTTCATTAGTTTATAAAATATAAACAATTGAGTTCAAGCTTATACAACTTTCTCGCAGCATACATGTTTTTAGTCCTACATTTAGTTTTTCCACATTCCTGTTTATTGTTTATTTTAGGAAAAACAATAATAACCCCGTGTTTAGCCTCTAAATGTGCCATGTTTAACCTGGTGGGCTTAATTTTCAGTAGCAGTCCCTGTCAGGCTGACGATAAAAACTTAAATAAAATAAACTCAGAAAACGCCTAACAACACATAAGCCAACATAATCATTGAATTAATCTAAAAATACATTTATAAAGCAAATAAAATGAAAAACGTAGCATTCCTTAAAACACGCTCCCGGGGGGTGCAGTGCCATTGCAGTGGGGGCGCGGGAAAAAAAACCAGTGCATAATGGACAGATTTTTAACCCCATTTTGCACAGAGGCTTTTTTAAATGTATTAATGATAGCAAAGTTGAATATTGTTACAAACAAAAAAAATGGAAATAAACTTAAGTGGAGTTCAGTGTGTTTGTCTGGTTGAACGATGTGTATACCCAGTTGATTTTTTTTGGGGGGGTTATTGTCATCCATAAGGGGTCCCAGAAGAACATCTTGTGAACCACTGTCTTAAGGGAATCCATATCACTTTTTCCAGTGTTTTAGACTAACAACACCTTACACTGGGAAATGACAGAGCTGAAGATGTTTTTGTCAAATCTTGAAAATAACTTCCTGTACAATCTCTTGCAGTATTGTAAGATGTTACGCTGTGTTGTGAGTGACTCTCAGCTATCACATCAAAATTTAGCTCAACATTTGTAAAATACATTTTATAGCCAAGTTTATCAGTTGAAGTTCATTCCAATTATTTCCTGAAAGTTTTATTAAAATCCATCCAAGGTCCAAGAGAGATTTTGCTAACAGTCAGAGTGTACTCCAAATAGTTAATGGCAAAAGGTTAAACAAAGATATTGCATCTGTTAGTGGTCAGAATATGTTGGGGCTCAATATCAGCTAGGACCACACTATATTTGAGGGCAGTGACTGAAACACATTCTGTCCCAGAACCTCCACCATCCAGGTTTGCAAGAACACAGTGATTTCCCCATGCTCGGTTTTTTCAGGTTATCCAACAATTCTCAGAAGTGATCTCCGGCTTTTGTTTTCAAGTTCATCCACTTTTAAAGCAAGTTCCTGGGTTTTCTTGCGGAGTGACGATTCTTTACTTGAAAACTAGGCGAGCTCATCCTCCATCTTACCAATGCGGGATTCTGCTTCGGTAAGGCCCTCAAAAAACACTCCAATTGTATCTTTAATTTCTTGGTTCGATTATATAACTTCCCTTAGTTGTGAGGAGAAGTGTGTCTTCAGAGCCTGAATCGCTTCCAGGACGCCAGTTTCAGTAGATCGGGGGGTAGCGCTAGCTTCCTCCATGTGCTCCGCTACCGTTTCGGTGCTATCATCCACTTCAGGACCCTCTTTCTTGGTTGTTTTAGCTTTTACCCTATGTTTATTTGGCATATTGGTGGTTTGAGTCAGGTTTCCGTTTTGTCTCCCAAAGTTTGTACGTGTAGAAAATATCTTAGCTGTGGCGTAGATGTATATGCAGGATATGTTGGTCGGAGCTTGACAGTTCAGCGGCTGCTCAGTTAGATGCCGTAACCGGAAGTCTCTGAATCCTAATTTAAGTCACATTTACAAATAAATTAAGTAACAAATGAAAATGTGCAAACAAGGCACCAACACACGTCTCACATCAAGACCAATAAATAACAACAGAGAACTCTGAAAAACAGAGAGATGCTGTACTGTACTGTGCTTTTTGTGACACAGGCTGCATGTTGGATCACTACACAAAACATATCTAATACTGAATTTAATAGCATCATTTTACTGGTATACATGGATAATATTTTCACTAAGCACAAAACATGCTTACCATATTCAGTCTTGTAATGCCACCAGCTTAATTTCAGCTCAACTTACCATTTTTGGTTAAACCTGCTTGTTTATTGCTGTGGGTCTGACAACATGCTAACTCCAGTGGTAGCTGAAGGTGGCTCAGCCTCTGGGCTCATTAGAGTCCCGTAGGGCTCCGCGAACAGCGCGCGGTCTGCGCCAAGTTACTGGGAGGCACATGACGAGACACCGCACGGGCTTATAATACGCTGCAGTCTTGCTCCTGCAGATGTAAGAGTTACAGATGCTTCATGGACATTTGTTCCTTGAGTAAAATTGACTATCAACTGTAAACAGTTGGACGTTAATTATTGGACATACATCTGGTAGATCATGTAAAACGAAAAAGGTGGAAAAAATATGGTGCTAGATTTTTTTTATTTTTTTAAATAAATAAATGTTTTATTCTTCCATTTTTGAAATGTTTTATTGAACATTTATATATAATAGTTATTCACAAATACAATTTCTAGGCACTTTTTTGTGCAACTCCTGACTTTTCCAACTCTTTCCAGTGTAACAGAATCTGTTCAGACACAGTAGGTGCTCTGGTTGCCAAATGCCTGGCCAGTTTGAAATGAAGCAAGGGGAATCCTCTAAATGGGTTAATTCATTGATTTTTCAGTTGCTTATCCAGGTCAGGCCACATTACTCAAAGAACTGAAGAAAAAATTGTGTTGCGAAACCGATTAATTTCAGGCTTTTGTCATAGATTAAAAATAATTGATCTTGCAATTTAATTTTGTAAACACTGCTAACATGTGAAAGTGATGGAGAAAAGCAAAAAGATTTTGTTGTTGTTTGTAGGTCTCTCAAAGGTTGAAATCAGTATGTGAATGCTCACATCTACCAGAGAGAGGTGGTTAAGTCAGTCAGTGTCTATTGATCTATGCACTTAACCTATTTTCAAACATGAGATGCATGCTGTGGGTGCGTGGGGGGTGTTGTGCTGATTTTGTAAGTTTGCTCAAAAAATGAATGATGGAAAATGAAGGATAGCTCTCTCTCCATGTTAATGGAGAGAGACAAAATAACTAAAATCCAGAAATAACACATTACATAAAAGTTATAGTTGAATTGCATATCAATCATTTAGCTAGCTAGCAAATCAATCATCTTCCATTCCAACCTCTTGATCATCATGGATAACTCTAAATAGCTGTCAGATGACGCTGCTATTTGGTAATAGCAGATCTGCATAAAGCTGGAATGGGCTACAAGACCATCAGTAAGAATCTTGGTGAGAAGGTGACAGCTGTTAGTGGAATTGTTTAAAAATGGAAGAAATATAAAATGACCATCAGTCGCCCTTGATCCAGAGCTCCACCCAAGATCTTGCCTCTTGAAGATGATGATGATGAGAAAGATAAGAACTTGGCCCACAGCTAAATGGGAGGAGCTTGGTAATGATCCGAAGGCAGCTCGGACCACAGTCACCAAGAACACTGCACACTACACTGTAAAAAATATAGCTGACTTCAGTCACAGTGCAAGAGGCAGGGGACACCCTGAACAGGTCTCCAGTCCATTACAGGGACATGGAGACAAACAAGACAGACAGACATTTGAAGAGAAGTGAAGTGCAGAGGATGAGCCAAAGAACACCATCTTCACAGTCAAGCACGGAGATGAAAGCATTATTCTTTGGGGTTGTTTTTCTGTTAAAGGTACAGAACGGCTTCATTGCATTGAGAGGCCGGTGGACGCAAAACATACCCTCGTAGCAATGGAGGGGCAAATTAAGAAGAAGCACATAAGGGTCATAGAAAGACCTACCCAATTTCCAGTCAGGAAGAAAATCTATGAAAGAAGTTAAAGCTTTGAGTTGCCAAGCAGCAGCCAAGAAACATAAAGTATGTAGAGTTTTTGTAAACAGGAGTGGGCAAAAATCCCTCCTGAGAGGTGTGAAACCTGGTGACCAACTACAAAAAAATGTCTAACTGCTTTACTTTCAACAAAGGTTTCTCTACAAGTACTAAATCATGTTTTGTTTGGGGATGAAATATGTATTTCAATCAATGACATGCATTTTTTTTTAGATATTTTGTTGATATAAGGTCCCTCTCCATTAAAATAAGATATCAATAAGAAATAGACTGTTCATATATTTGTAACTGCAGCAAACTTTCTAAAGCAGCTGGACATCAAACAATTCCACCGCAAACTAAATGTTTTTTTCATTTTGTGTTTTTTAGTTTAAATCAAATGTTTGAAAAGCAGTGACATTCAGTCTTTGTCACACTTGTCTCTCTTGCAAAAGTGACCATTTGGACCACAGTACACAAACAGGGTTTACCTTTTGAGAAGGACTGGACAGTCGAGGTGAGAGGTGGATGATTCACGCTCTCTCAGTTACAGTTTTCTAACAGCATATCCTAGCACCATAGTGTACAGGGGTTGTGGAAACACTTAAAATGTCACTTTTCTACACGTTTAATCCTGTTGAACAGATGACTTACTCCTGAAGGTTAAAGTGGATGTCTAACAGAATTTAAACAACCAAACAAAACTTTCCCTCTATGGTTATCTCTCCCCATCTGTTGTTTGAGAAGCTGAACCATCACACAGAAATTTCTTAAATCCTTGTAGACTACAATAATCCTGAAAAATGTTGTATTTTGACAATGTGGATGAAGGGCAAATATTTCTACGTAATATGATAATTAGTAAGTACATTTTAAAGCATGTTGTTCATTTGGGTCACACATAGAGGAAAACGAAGCTGGTTCTTCAGCTGGTTATCCAGGACAAGGAGAGTTTGGACAGGGTGTGTGTTTGAATGAACGGGCCGGATGTGTCATATGTCAACTAAGCCGTGTTCATGTGTTATTGTGACTGCAGCTGTTCAAGCATGTGTTGTATTAAAAGTGATACAATATGTAGAAGTTACTAGTTCCCACTGATGCAGGTTGAAGTAACAAAATGTTCCACCTCCAGTGGAGGTGTTTAGGACCTGAGAGCAACACAGTCAGTTACCACCTAATTCATGGAAAACTGAGGATTTCTGAAAAGGCTTTTGGATACTGTTCGGTCTTGTTCAGGCTGTGATCATCGTGTTGCAGTCAGACCTGTCAGACAGCTCCTCAAGTATTAGGCTCACCACGCCTTTATTTCACCACAGAAGCAGCCTGTGTCATGTCAGACCGATCTGAAGTCTGGAAAACCCAGATTCTGGTTTACATGTTTTCTCTCTTTTTTGTTTGATATTTTGGCTCTATTCAGGTAAAGTATGCTGCTCTCACACCTCCTGTGGATGGTGTTTACATTTGGCTTCTTCTTTGCCTGATAGAGCTTTAAGCAGCAGTTGTGGATGATACAGTGAACTTACAGATAATGATCTGTGGAAGTGACGTGGTTTTAATGCAGTGGCCCCTGAGACCCTGAAGACCACAACATCCAATACTGACTTTCAGCCTTGACATTTGAACTCAGAGATTTCTCCAGATTCTTGAAATCTTTTAATGATATTACTAACTGTAGATGATAGGATATTCAAAGTCTTTAACATTTTTGGTTGAGGAACATTATTCTGAAATTATCCCACTATCTTTAGATGCAGTTTTTCACAGACTGGTGAACCTCCGGCCATCTACAATTATGACAGATTCAGCTACTCTAAAATGCTCATTTCATACCCAGTCCACTTACTAACCTGTTGCCTATTAACCTAATTAGTTACAAAATGCTCCTCCACCTGTTTCTTATTCATACCCCTTACTTTTAAAGCCTTTTGTTGTCACTATTGTCTTTTTTGAGACATGCAAATTCAATATTACTTCCTATTATTATTTTTTGCAAAAAGTCATACAGTTTCTTAGTTTAGACAATTGATGTTTACTATGTTCCATTGTGAGTATAAATGACATCTGCAAATCACTGCGTTCTGTTTTTACTTACATTTTACATTTTTTACACAACATCCCAGCTTTTTCAGAATTAGGGTTGTACGTCATCTGATTTAACTTTTGGAGTTGACCCATTTTAAAATGGCTACCAAAGCCATCTGATCTTACAAAGCAAAAAAATGGCTACAATTTAGTCACCTTTTCAGGTGTGGACCTAAAATTTGGTCTAGTAGCTGAGGTTGATCTCCAGCACATTTTCTAAGTGCTGACAGATTGCATAAGATGTTTTGTTTAAAAATTGCCATTACCTCTTTTTAGTCAACTCTGTCTGCCTGTTAACGAAATATCTCATGATGTACGGAAATGATGGGCCTTTTAATTTAATAATTTGTCACCTGTCTCAAATTAGCCTATTTCACAAAGAGCAAAAAGTCTTAATCCAAATATCAAATATTGGAATATGTCTAAATTTTATTAGCTGCACACAGAGACTCGTTGATCTAAAGTTGATGGTTTCCCAGCGTGGTGAGCGATGAAACTCAAGATCTAGGTTTTAGAGGTACCTAACAAACCCAGAGTTTTTTTGGTCCTTGTTTCAGCTCAGATAATGAAATAATTTCTCTACCCTGAACAAACACTGTGATCCTACAGCACAGAATATGATTTACTGTCTCATCTATGTGTGTGTGTGTGGGCTGATGTGCTGTCCCTAAAAAAACAAAAACAAAGAATGAACAAATTATGATCACTTTGATGCTAAAATCCACTCTGAAGTTGTTGAAAAGTCTCACTACAAATATTACTTACACCCATAGAGAAATCACACTTGGTCATCGATTTAAAAAACAAAACAAAACAACAACAAATACTTTTGGCACATTTGTCATAGTTTCTTTGTCTTGACAGCTTGGGTTTTTGTCTTATTCAGGTAGAGGCCTTACTTCGTAATGTCCACCATGCTGAAGCGTCTGGACAGGATTCGGTTCCGGGGCCAGAGGCGGGACGAGTTCCTGGATCTGACCGAGTCGCCCAACACATCTGACACGGAGTGCAGCGAGGACCTTGTGATCAAACCTCTCATCTCCCTCAAAGAGCCAGAGGAGCTGAGGGAAGACGGAGAGCAGCAGAGTGACATCCAGGTGCAGAACAGACCAAGAGAATCAGGTCTTGGTGGTACTAATTAAATTCAGCCTGATATCATGTGCTTTGTTATGTTCTGTTTGTGTGTCTAAGGCTGGTCCAGGATCTTTCTCAGCTGCTCTCCAAGATGACACAAAGACTGATTTAAATGAGGTCAAAGGTCTCTTAGAAGTTGCTTTGTTAGAGAAACACTTCTTACGTGAGTATTTTGTAGATTTTATTAGTTGTAGTGGAAGAAATTTAATCCTGTTGATTTTATAAGTTTGCTTCCATACAGAAAACTGAAAAGTCTATTATTTTAAAGGTAGATCTGACATACATCCAGACCCAATAATAAGGTCCAAAAGGAAACATTTACATCACGACCACAGGGAGAACAAGGCACGCTCTGATTTTCAGTGTTACCATGGAAACGTATAAACAAAAACTCATAACTAAATTCATAAAGATTTTTAATGTGTTCACTCTGCAGGGAGAATAATGATGAGTAAGTGTCAATGTACATTAAATATGGGTGTCGTTTTCTTCATTGTAACGATTTTGGCATATTTCTCATGTTATTCTGCACTTAAATAATGTCCACTTGTAGGTGATCGAACTAATTAAGCGGCTTCTGAACATAATGATTGGGCTGTAAAGCAAAAGGGGTGATTTATATTATATTTATATATGCTAATTATTTACTTTATTACTCCAAATTAACAGAGGTAAAATGGGGAAAAAAACAACCTCTGTTAAATAATTCTAAAAACTATAAAACTGGAGAAGTGATTTTTATATATATATATATATATATATATATATATATATATATATATATATATATAAAATCACTTCTCCAGAGTTATATATATATCTATATATCTATATAGAGGCACATCTCCCCCAGCCATCAGATTGTTGTCAGTGTCGACCAACCCAAACTTTACAATGAAAGACAGCAGGCAATATGGATTCCTTCAAGGAATGCTAGGTGTTTAATTCTTCAGTGTTTACTGAACATTGCCAAATCCACAACAAAATGAAACCAACATTCCTTTATGAATGCATATCACCCACCACCATGCATGCCAAAATTTTAAACAAAGAATTTGCGTGATATGTGTGTTGGGGGTGATTTTCAGCTACTAACACAATTTTTAGCTCAACAATGATAAATTTGACTGTCACAGCCAGCTCTGTGTTTGCTAGGATCTCTTATCTGTGGCAGGTATCTTGAATCAGATGGACTCCAAAATATATTCAGTTCTAGATATACATCCAATGATTTCATTCAAAGTGTTTCATTACAATGTTTTTAATGGTTCATGAAACTTTTTGTTAACAGGACAAGCAAGCAAACACATACGCCTGCACACACACAGTTGCATTACCACCTGCTGCCGAAAGGTGGGCGATAATGTAGCAGGACTTTATTTTACTAATTATATCTCCAATCTCTGTGTATTAGAGGAGGAGCTGAAGAAAATTAGAGAGGAGTCTAATGTGGATTCACTGAAACAGGAGCTGGAGAAGGAGCGCTGCAGACGAATGGAGCTGGAGCAGAAGATCAACGAAGTCGTGAAATCAGGGTGAGTTATTTAAGAAAGTGTACTGAACTGATCCTGTTGACTGTGAGAGTGCATGGACAGAGTATCGTCCCTCTGTCGCCTGGATTGACATTTTTTGCCTACAGGCTTGAAGACTCACCATCTCAGACACCTAAAGCTCCGCCCCCTCCTCCATCTGCCCCCTCCCCCACTGGTCCAGGTAAGAATACTTGCTTATGTTTAGGATTTAAGATCGTTTAAATAAATTAAAATTATTAACCTTTTTTTTATACCACAGACAAACAGAAAGAAACCCTGTCTAACAGTTTTCTGAAATGGTTGTACGATCGCTTTGGAGTTTACATTGAAGACTTTCGCTTCCAACCAGAAGAAACAACGGTGGAAACAGAGGAGCCACTGAGTGCCAGGAGGTGAGGAGGGATGCATAAAATGTCTGTGCCCAGTTTATTCCTCAGTGTGTGATGTAAAGGGTCTTCTTTCTATTTGTCATTTGCTTAAAATGGACAAAATTGTTTAATGTACTTAAAAGAACAAAGTGTATAACTGAAGTTTTTTTTACTTCATTACTTTCTTTCATTGTGGAGTTTTTGAGAACAGATTCACGCAATCGGACACTTAAATAAAATACCAGCAAACTTAGCACACAATATTCTTCTTGGCTTGGCTTTGCTAATGATGATCTAGAGTTAGAACTGACCACAGCACCTGTGGGCTTGCTGGTGGCTAAAAAGCCCTATCCTGGAGAGGCAAACTCGACCGCAGTGGCTGCAGGTCAGTGACTGGTCAAGGGTTGAAGCAGGGGGGTTTCTTTGTTCTTTCTCCTACTTCTCTTTTCCTCCAGGCTGGTGATGCATGCTGTCTCAAAGGGTGCTATCTCCTTGTGGGTGGTGTTGCAGCTTGCTCTATTAGCTGCTACGGAGGACCAGGTGTGAGTGTCAATGTGGCATGTGGCCAGAGAGGTCTTGAGGGAGGTCCTTGGACCTCTTCTTTGGGGCACCTCTATTACGGTGCCCAGAGGACAAGTTGCCATAGTGTGCCTGCCTAAGGCAGTGGCCTTCCATTCTGGGTACATGCTCTGTCCAGCGCAGTCGTGCCTGAAGGAGCTTGGCCTCGATACTGGTGATCTCTGCTTTGCTAGAGGACTGAGACGCTGGGTGTGTAGTTACGCCAGAGTGGAAACAGCACTGATGGAAACATTCAAGGAGTTGGATGTGCCTTTGCTATGTCACTCAAGTCTCAGAGCCATACAGGAGGGTGCTTAGTACTACTGCTCTGTTTACTTAGACCTTCTCTATCTGTCTCTATCTGGAGATCTTTGTTGGACTAGACTTTTTTGTAGAGTTTGTCAAAGGCACTGTTCGCTTTAGACAGCCTGTTGTTGATTTGGTGTCGATTTTGGCAACTGATGAAATTGTGCACCTGATTTTTTTCTTTTTTTTTTAAATTCACAGCCTTCAGCTCAGCTTGGTCGATGATGATGTGTGGTGGCTGGTACAGTTTGTCATGTGCCTGCTGATGGAGCACTTCAGTCTCTTTTTAGGCTGACTTCCAGGCTAAACTGTTGGGCGGCCTTTGCCAAGCAGGTTACAATTCGCTGCATGCCTGGTTCAGTGTGGGCAATGAGAACAGCATCATCAGTGAACGTTCACCAATTCACTGCTCCAAAATCAACTTTGGTGCAGCGAATCAGCTGTACAATATAGTAAATTAGAAAACCTCTGAAGACATTTTGAATGTCTCTCCCTCTCTCTCTCTCTCTGTATATGTATATACACTTTATTAGGTACTTCTATCCAACTGCTCGTTAACGCAAATGTCGCATGGCAGCAACTCAATGCATTTAGGCATATAGACATGGCCAAAACGATTTGCTGCAGTTCAAACCAAGCATAAGAATGGGGAAAAAAGGTGATTTAAGTGACTTTGAACGTGGCATGGTTGTCCGTGGTCTGAGTATTTCAGAAACTGCTGATCTACTGGGATTTTCACGCACAACCATCTCTAGGGTTTACAGAGAATGGTCTGAAAAAGAGAAAATATCCAGTGAGCGGTAGTTCTGTGGGCGCAAATGCCTTGTTGATGTCAGAGGTCAGACAAGAATGGCCAGAATGGTTCCAGCTGATAAAACGGCAACAGTAACTCAAATAACCACTCGTTACAACCGAGGTATGCAGAACAGCATCTCTGACCATACAACACGTCGAACCTTGAGGCGGATGGGCTACAGCAGCAGAAGACCACACTGAGTGCCACTCCTGTCAGCTAAGAACAGGAAACTGTGTGTGTGTGTGTATATATATATATATATATATATATATATACACACACCAAAGTTACAAAAAGCTTTACATTTAAGAAAAAAAATCATTAGAATTGAAGCAAAAATGCAAAAAATGTTAAACAATGTAAAAACTAGACCTAAAATCAAAGTGTTAAACACAAAAGCATCTTGAAGGCAGGCAGGTTTTCAGTTTTGATTTAAAGCTCTCTAGAGAGCCATCCTCACTTCTAGAGGAAGACTATTCCAGACTCTGGACAAAGAACATACTGTTCTCTTTTTTTCTCAGACAAGATTGAGGAGCAACTAGCAGGCCTTGATCAGAAGACCTTAGAGGTCTAGAAGAAGTGTAAAGGGGGTAAGAGTTCAATTATGTAAGCAGGGGCCAGGTTGTTTAATGCTTTTTAGAGCAGAAGGAGGAGTTTAATGTGAATCTTGAATTCTTTTAAGAAGCCAGTGTGGAAAGATACACACTGAGGTGATATGAGAGTGAAACAAGGTCTTGGCAAGAAGTTGAAGGAGTAAGAAGTTGGGAAAAGGAGTCTTGCTTTAAACAGGACCAGAGGAAGTTGCAGCAATCTAAACCTGATGACACAAAAACATGAATTTCAGTTTCTAATGGTTGGAAATATAACAGAAGGTGTATTTTGGCTGTATTTCTCAAATGGAAGTAATTGGATTAAACTACAAACTTAACATGTATCTCAAACTTTAGTTGTTGGTCAAAGATGACCGTGAACAGGAAGAGAACCAAGGGACTGGAGAATTGTCTGAAATTGAGTTGGTGCAAAGATTAACACTTGTTTTACTCTGGTTTAGCTGAAGAATGCCATCCAGTTTCTAACCTCAACCAAACATGTATGAACAAAAACATTTGTATCATCATCAGGCTTAATTGACAGATAGATTTGAGTATCATCATCATAGCAATGATAAATCACCGACCAAGAAGGGAGAATATATAAAGAAAATAAAACAGAACTAAGAACCAATCCCCAAAGCACCCCACATATCAGAGGATCCAGACAGGAAGGACCATTTTCAGTCACAACTTATTTGAGAGGTAAGACGTAAACCACTTAAGAGCCACACCAGAGATCTTACCTGTCTTTAAAGTTGATCAATGGTGTCAAAGTCAGTAGAAAAATTGTAAAAGATGCATAAAAAAAAATACAAGATAAAAAGAAATGTTACAACTGCTGCCAGTGACCTCCAAAAGTCACTGTCCAAATAACCACACACCTGTGTCTCACTTCCTGGCAGCACTCCTAGTAAGACAGAAATGCAGAGTAGAAAATAAGCTTCAGATAAAGAGTCACTGTGTGAAAAACACAAGATGAACTGTAAAAATTGCAGAACTACAAGTAGCTGAAGTGTCTTGTGGTCACACATGTCGATTTTTATGTTTCTATGGTGTTTTAAGGTAGGAGATATGACAAGCCTTTAACTCCTGTTTAGAGAGAATACTCTGAGCTCAGTTACCATGGAAACCAATGAGCATTTAGATTAAGAGCACTCTGAACTCTGGGGGCATTTGAGTAAAATCTTGTAGCAATAAGTTAGACACTGGTTTTGATGTATACATTTTTTAACAAATATAAAGTTTGTGGGGAGAAATTTAGTTTGTTTGCAAACATTTTGAAAAGTTTAGACAACTCAAAAGTGACATAATTCCACTGTAAGTTGAACATTCTGTTATAAAATTTCCAAAGGTCACAAAACTCAGACTTCAGTTGTTTAAAAACTATCAAAATAGTCTGATACTGTCACCTTTTAAGGATATTTTCTATCATTGTTATGCCGGTGATATCCAGTTGTATATCTCTTTTCTTCCTAATGAAGTTTCGAAATTACATGTTTTTACTTAATTGTCTGGATTCAATTAAATGCTGGATGACTGAAAGTTTTCTCCAGCTAAATGAAGAGAAAACTGAAGTAATCAACTAAAAACAACTGTAAAGATAAAGCAGATCCTTGGGCCTCTTGGTCATTTTACTAAATCTTCGTTTCGAAACCTAGGGATAATTTTCAACTCAGGTTTTACTCTGGAAAATCATGTAAAGTTTCTGGTTCGTTCCTGTTTCTACCATCTGTGACATATAGCCAAGCTTAGCTGTATTGTCTCTCGCCCTGAACTGGAAACCTTAATCCATGCTTTTGTTTCATCTCGCTCAGAGTTTTGCAATGTGCTGTACACATGTTTAACCAAAACCTCCCTAGACCGGTTGCAGTCTGTGCAGAATACTGCTGTTAGACCTCTGACTGGATCTTCAAAATGTTGTCATATAACTCCACTTCTGCTGCAACTTCATTGGCTCCCAATTCATTATCGAGTGGATTTCAAGATTTTGGTTTTGACTTGGCGAGCTCTGCATGGACAGACACCAATTTACATCTTTGAACTTTTACATCCCTACAGCCCTATTAGGGCCTTGAGGTCCTGTGATCAAGACTTCCACTCTCCAATCAGCAGACTCAGTGGCTTCCTTTAAAGGCCAGCTAAAAACTTAACTTTTTAAATCTGTATTTGCTTAAATTTGTTTTGTGCACTTGTTATTTTGTTTGTTAAAGCACTTTGTGAATTTATTTTGAGAGGTACTATATAAATAAAGTTTTACTTACTTACTCAAAATCTCAAAATGCCAGTTCAGTCATGTAAAGTCTAACTTTCTGTGACCTGTTTAAACTTCAAATGATATTTCCACTGTGAAATATGTCTGATCTATAGAGATTTAAAGAGGACTCGATTTTCTCACTTTGTAAAATCTGCCTGTGAAAGTTGTTTCATTTTCATTTTTGTAGATTTTGTCTACACTGTATGGTTTTACTGCTACCAAATTCACAACACTATATTCCCAATTGAGCCACACATTTGATGTTTTTTTGGGGGGAGTTCTGTTTTTTTCTGCCGGAGGAGTATCACGTTGAAAACTGCCATAAAAATGGAAAGGAAAAACAGGCAAATAGTAATCAATATTTGCCCATTATATATTAAATATAACTTTAATTTTGTTAAAGTTATATTTGTTTCAAATCAAAATAATATGTGCTTGTTTTTTTATCCACAGGCTGACTGAAAACATGAGACGGCTTAGTGAGTATTTTTGTTTCACATCTTGTGTGTAAAGTTACAGTTGTACGGTAGGGTTTGTTTGGGGTGTGTTTGCTAATGCATTAATCAACGAGGAGCATTTAACAGTACAGGCCCTATAATTGGACCCTAGAGGGAATCCATAAATAAAAGTTAGCAGTTAATTTATTTTCATTTTTTCATTACATTGACTAGTGATTCTGCAGATTGCATTTTTAAAATGTCTTTTGGCATAGACTCCAAAAAGATTTTAAAATTTCATACATATTGTAAAGCGAGACATGTTGCTAATCTTTTCACAATATTTTTTACTGATGTAAGTAATGATGCTGGTCTACCAAAAACAAGTTGGTTGTAGTGTCCAGCCTTATGGTCAGAATCCTAAAACTGCTCTGATCTAAACACATAGGCATAGGCACCTGCTTAGTGGAGCAGGTGGAGAAGCTCCTTCTTCTCAGCTGAACAGCAGTAGCCACTGCCTCGCTACTCAGACAGCATTTAGCTATGCATATGAGAAATAAAACACTCGTATTTTTAATGTTTTAAAACTGTGCTGCATCTTTTTCTGGCCATGAATCAGACAGAATAGAGTACAAACATTGAGATCACATTATTTAAGAGTGCAAGATATCACAAGTTTATAAAAAGTGGTAACATAAGTCCCTTTATGTTGATCTCATTGATGTTAACACAGAGCCCATTGTAAATTATTGTTTTTGGGTTGGAATAAATATGGCCTTAAAGTAAAGGTTTTGTAAATGTTTACATCTGGTTTTGAATTTAAATACTTCATGGTATTTCACCCCGGTTTTATTTTCAAAAATCATAAATTTAAAACTTTGACAGGATGTGAATTCCAGTCTCCCACATGAAAGCATATTGCTGTATCCATTACACCAGCTAAGCATGCACTGTATATCCTAGCATTGCTTGCTCTTATGCAGACACAATTACCCCTCTGATATTGCAGCTCCATTTTATCACGTAATTGGGTGCCCACGCACATAGGTTCAGTGGAGTTTAATTCAGTGATGACCAAAGGAGTTTACTAATTACCAAATACGCCATACCTTTTTGAATAATTTTGGTGATATGATGTTCCGGGAGAAAAGTCTTTGATGAATCATTAATGAAAGGAACAACTGAACAGATGATATTTTCTTTGATGTGTTTGATTATCAATCACTGGTTTGTTGGTTTGTCTGATGTGTGTTTAGAAAGAGGCTTTAGACCTGTGACCAACTTCATGAGAAACCTCTCTGCCTTATCCAGCTGGTACTCTGTCTACACATCTGCCATCGCCTTTATTGTAAGTGCACATACACAGAAAGCAGTATCAGTACTTGGTGTTTCTCTAAACACACCCAACACAAACACCAAAAACTAAGAAACATGACAAATCAAACAAGCAAAAACAAGTAACAAAGAGTTGTTTTTTTTCTTCATGTACCTGGTTTTACCTTTTTAGGACCTTTTTCTGGTAAAATCATCTACCTCATTTTAGAGGTGAATTGAGTTTAGGTTGGGGTTAGGGCTGCACAATGTTAGAATAACTTGCAGTGTTCATTATTTTTGTTTAATATCACAGTAACAATATCACCTGCAATAAACCTACATTTTCCTCATTTCTCACTTTCTCTTCTGTCATCACCTTCATCTAAACCAGGTGGGCCAGTGAGAATCTGTTGAAAAGTATTCTCCCCTTAGTTGTTTTACCCTTTTTAATTGCTATTATAAACTAGGCAATATAAATTGGCCTTTGTGATAATTTTCTTTTTCAAAAAAACCTCTTTTATGACAAAGTGAAATCAAATTTCAACAATTAAATAAAAATATCATGTAAAATAAACAATGGCATAAATATTCACCCCCTATAAAGTGTCTTAATTCATCCATCCAGTTTCTTAACCAGCTTCTCCTTTCTGGGTTGCGGGCAGCTGGTGCCCATCTCCAGCAGTTAATGCAGAGAAAAGATTATTGAAAAGTGCAAGCCAGGGGATGGATCCAAAATAATTTCTAAGATCCTAAATGTCCCTGGGAATATCCAACCATCCGTCCATCACTGTGCAAGAGGCAGGGTACACCTTGGATAAGTCGCAAGTCCAACACAGGGACACATACTGTAGAGATACTGTCACTCACACCTAGGGACAATTTAGAGTTAACCAACCATGCATGTTTTTGGTCTGTGAGAGGAAACTGTAGTAGCCAAAGAAAACCCACCTATGACCTTTTTGATGTGAGGCGACAGCTCTAACAACTACGCCATCCTGCTGACCTCTGTTAAATCTATCATTAAGAGATGGAAGGAATATCAGACGTGTAAATCTACCAAGAGCAGGCTTTCGTCACAAACTGAGTAACCATGAAGGAGAATAGTGAGAGAGGCCACCAAGATACCTGTAACAACTCTTGAGGAGTTCCAAGCTTCAGCAGGTGACTCTACCTGAACAGAGAGAGCACAATGAACACCTTGTGCTCAGGATAAAAATCAAAGGCACATTTGCAGTGAAGATCAATAAAGCACAAAATGTCCCTGATTTATCTATGATGATGTGAGAGTTGTCCCTCTACACTTCATCTGTTAAAACCTGGAGCTGGCTGTGATGAAATTATTTTCTTTTTCTCTCTGTCCCTTCCGTGCCTTCTGTGTTTGTGACAGAAGGTCATGTTTTGAATGTGAAGTGAAGACAACAAAGAGTTCAAACTGTTTACACCTGCTGAACTTGATGGGTGTGTTTAAGCCGGCATACAATTAGTGCTTTTTGTTTTATTATTTGATGCTAAAAATGAACAAATAACAGGTGCAGATGGTGAGGGGAAAAAAAGAGCAAAAATGGGTTCTCCATAGTCTTGATTAATCAGGGCTGATAGACATCCTTGGATTGAAAAAAATGTATGAAAAATGTGAATGATTCTGTTACTTCCACACCAAGTTTTAGCTCAATGTCTGTTAAATTGGCTAAGTTTGATTAGTTGTGGCAGCCATCTTGAATGACTTGACTCTAAAATTTAATTAGTTGTATATGTATATCCAATAAATACTTTTGTGAACTTTCATTAAAATTCATAAACTGATTTATGAGATTTTTTACTAACAGACAGAGTTGAATCGAATAATTAATTATAATATGCCTTTGCAACGCTTCGCTGCTCGGGTCTAATGACAAAGTTTTTAAACATAAATCATGCAAGATCAGTTAGCACTTAGAGTATAAGATGGATCACTCGTAGCTACTAATGCACCAACTTGAGCTGGACATTTTTGTGTTTGCTAAGATTGTTTGTTGTGGCTGTCATCTTGAATTGGATAGACTTCAAAAGTTAATCCACTTGCATATATATATTCAATAATTACTTTGTGAAAGTTACATTAAAGTCTGTTTAGGGATCCATGAGATATTTTCTAACTGTACAGACAAGCAAAAAAACACACACACACAAACACACAGGCAAAAACATTAACCTGTTGGAGACAGGTGATTAATAACTGACACAAGGGTGACACTGTAAAAATCCACAATATAGCATTTACCTAAATTTCATTGAAACATTTGAAGTTTGATTTATTTTAAATGGTAAAATATACATTTTTAATTGTTCCTGGTCAGAGCTTGGTAAATTTGAGTTGTTTCTCAGAATATCTTCCAGATTCTGCCAACTGAGTGCATGCTGACTGGTAGTTCTGCATGGAAGGCACTGAATACTAATGAGCTTTTTATACAACTTCACTTCTTTAAAAAAAAAAAGAAAGAAATATCCCTTTAGGTCAGACTTCCTCAAAGTCTCTCTCTCTCTCTCTCTCTCTCTCTGTGTATGTGTGTGTGTTTGTGGGTGTGTATTCCTTCTCTGCAGGTTTATATGTATGCAGCATGGTATGGCTGGGCCATTCCTATGTTCCTGTTCCTCGCCATTCTCCGCCTCTCATTGAATTGCCTCATTTCCAGGTCAGTTCCTACCTGCATTCAACCCTCTACACAGTCAGAAATGGAACCAGGAACAAGACAGAGGTCTTGAGGATTTTCTGTAAAACCAGGTTCTTGCTTAAAACTAATTCAGTACTGTACAGACTCTCCTCTCCTTTATTTTTTTTTCAGTTATCTATTTGTCTAAATGAAAATAAGGGAACAAAAAAATTGTCCTATTTCAGAGTTTAACTTTCATTTAGTCAATGAGTGATAGTAATTTATTTTTTAAAAAGCTTCCAAACTAAATAGCTGGATTATCCATTTAATCTGCCAAATCAGGTTTACTGTTAAATCAACAGTAGGTGGTTAATTTCTATGAAACAACATTCAAATGTTAAAATGAGTATATTTAATTAGTGTAAATTTTATTTTACTTCATTGATTTTATTTATTTTCTATATGTGTGTAATTGAAAACTGAATCAGATTGCACCTAATCTCGGCCACTTACAGGCATAAATTAGTTTTGTGCCTGTTTCATTAAAAAAACAAACAAAACAAAACACAAAAGCCACTGAAATAACTTGAAACTAACAATAAAAGCAAAAAGGATGGTTCCCTGGAAAAGGTTTAAACTAATTTGCCCACAGGGACATGTTAAACTCATGTGTGTCCTGTAATCAGCATCACAGGTGTCTTCAGTCTTGTAATCAGTCAGTCTGCCGTCTGCCTGTTTAAAGGATACAAAGTAGTCACAGGGCTGTTTGGTATCATGGTGTGTACCACACTGAACATGGAGCACAGAAAGCTGAGGACAGAGCTGTCTCAGGAGCTTAGAAAGAAAATGATTGAGCAGCATGTTAAAGATAAAGACTATAAGACCATCTCCAAGCAGCTGGATGTTCCTGTGACTACTCATACTTGCCTTTTTTTTTTTTTTCTTCCTTCCGTTGTTCCTTATTTAGATTATCTATATATATTAGAAATTTTTACGTTGGCTGTTCAGAGGGCCTTGGTACTGTTAGTTAGAGTTCGTCCCTTAGTTTAGTTTAGTCATGTTTAGTTTATCTTAGCATCTCTCATGTTGGCTGTTTAGCGGGCCTTGGTAATGTTAGTACCTTAGTTTAGTTATGTTTAGACCTTAGTTAGTAATTGTTATGTCGGCCGTATAGGGGGTCTGGTACCATTTAGAAAGCTCGGTATCATTAGTTTAGCATTCTCATGTTTTAGATTATTTATCCAAACTGTACACTTAGTTTAGTTTATCTTGTTTAGCTTTTGTGTTTTATTGTGTTTAATTGTGTTTAATTGTGTTTAATTACTGCATTATCAAGTTCTGTAACGTTGTCTGTAATTTTGTTCTTGTGTTGTAAAGCACTTTGAGTCGCCTTGTGCTGAAAAGTGCTATATAAATAAATGTACCTACCTACCTACCTACAGCTGCTCAGATTATTCAGAAGGTTAAGGTCCACAGGACTGGAGAAAACCTCCCTGGATGTGGCTGCAGGAGGAAAACTGATGACAAATTAGTTATCATTTGTATTATCTCTTCAAAGAGCCCAGGATAACTTCCAAAGAGATTAGAGGTGAACTCCAAGGTTAATGTACCCCTGTGTCTGTTCTCATTATCTGTCACTGTTTGAATGAAAGTGGAGAAAGGAAAAAACAACAAAAGACAGAAACATCAAAGATGACATCACTGTTTAAAGAAAATCATAAAAAGACTGGAATTTGCCTAAATGCATCTTAACAAACCACAAACCTTTTGGGAGAATGCCCTTTGAACAGATGCGACAAAACTGGAGCTTTTTGGCAATAAGTCTCATCAGTTTCATGTTCACAGACTCAAGAAATGAACCCTGTACCCACAGTGAAACATGGAGGAGGCTCCGTTCTGTTCTGAGGCTGCTTTGCTGCATCTGATGAAGGGGGTCCTAAATCTGTTCAGGGTCCAATGAAATCTGAAGACTGTCAAGAAGTTCTGGAGCCAAATGAGCTGCTCAGTGTCAGAAGTGGCCTCTGAGCGCTGATCTAAATCCTGTTAAACATCTGTGGAAGGAGCTGAAACATCTGGAGAAGGAACCCTTCAAACTTGTGACAGATGGAGCAGTTTGTTCATGAGGAGTGGGACAAAATACCTGTGGACAGGAGCAGAAGTCTCAGAGAGAGACAGAAATCACTGACTGTACAGATTTCCTCAAAGGTCGTTCAACAAATTTAACCACTACCCTATAAAAATTCAGATAAAGGGTTAAGGGGTTCTGTCTAATTCAGTACTTAGCATTCACCTAAATTCTGAACAGTGTTTAAAACCTCCTCATTCTTTGATTCACTGTGGAATCTGGCGAGATGAACATAGAAACCCCTCTCAAACATCTCCAGATCTTATTACAACATTGTTGGGAGGGCTGGGCGATATGACCAAAAATTAATATTGCAATATTTTGAAGCTTTATCATGATACAGGATGTATATATCAATATTTTTAATCCACTTTTAATCACTGTATGAATGTTTATTTAACACTATTGTTTAATGCAAAAGAACAGTAGCCAACAGTCTTTATGGGTTACTTACCGTAGCTTAAAATAAATGCAGCAAATTCTGACCAGGTGCTTAAAAAATGACCAAAATCATTCAGGATGCGAGGTGGAGTGAGCTGTGGTGCGTTTAAAGACGATAGGAAATAAGGCTGCACAATATATCACAAATGTATTGTCATTGCAATATCAGTGAGTTCAGTATCAATATCTCAAAGAACTGCTTAGACAGCAATAAATCATAGACCGAAAGTTACAGTTGTAACTACGGTTCTATGAATCCCTTGATGACCGCCAGAGGCGGTGCTTCAAGCACTGAATGATCATTCTTGCGCATGCGCAGGTCGAGTACTAATCACGACAAAGTCACCTGTGACCTGCCGGTGACCCACGTGACTCTATATAGTCACGTGATGACCGGCACTCAATCCCTGAACCTT
>NC_051446.1:739980-754483 GCF_001649575.2 Kryptolebias marmoratus
GGTCACAGGTGACTTTGTCGTGATTAGTACTCGACCTGCGCATGCGCAAGAATGATCATTCAGTGCTTGAAGCACCGCCTCTGGCGGTCAGTAGGGATGAAATAGAACATTACATTTCAACTAGCATGCATTCTGATTCTAAGGATATATTTGGTTAATCCACCAGACTCTCACTGGCCTTAATGCTCACACCTGGTTTAGATGAAGGTGAAGAGACAGTGTGAAGTGAGGAAAATGGGTTAATTGCAGTTGATATCATTATAGCAATGTTAAACATTAATATTGCACATTGCAATTTTTTCTAATATTGTGCTGCCGTACTGGGGAAAGCTAAATGCCAAAGTAATTAGATGCGGGTGGCTACAATTTAAAAAAAAAAAAATGTTAAAATTTATACTGTATATTTGTGATAGTCATTTTTGATATTGCATGAAAGAAAACTCTACCTTGAATATACTGTACATGATAGATCACCTAACCCTAGTTGTTGGTAAGTTTCTTTTGTGATACTGGAGTGGTTTCATGTGTAATTGTATGTTCCCATGATTCTCTGCTGTCAGAGGCTGGAGGATCCAGTGGAGCATTGTACCTGAAGTGTCTGAGCCACTGGTGAGAAATCTATTGCTACTCCAGCACACAACTCCGTTGTAACAAATGATTGTTTTTCTGTGACTTGAAAACACTCCGTATAGAACTGAACAAATTAACTCAAGAGTCTGCCACTAATCTGACAGGCCTTACTGTTTCTTCTTTAATCACTGCATTTACAAGAAAACTTTATAGCAGAGAAATTCTTGTCTTTGTTGTCCAGGAGCCTCCAAAAGAAGACTTGACAGTATCTGAGAAGTTCCAGCTGGTTCTGGATGTTGCTCAGAAGGCTCAGGTGAGAGATGAACAATCAAGCTTTTTAGTTAGAGCTGGCACCTCCCTTTATATTATCATTTTATATTTGTTTTTACATGTATGCAGAATCTGTTTGGAAGGATGGCCAATGTCCTTGAGAAAATAAAAAAGTAAGTTTGTCTGCACATATTACATTATTTCAAGATTGGAGGTGGTGATAGTTGATGCACAAAGCGACGTAAAACTGTATTTGTGTGTGTGTATAGTCTGTTCATGTGGGTCAGGCCGGAGTTGACTCAGAAGCTGTATGTTGGACTGTGGGTGGCCTTCATCTCCTCGTGCTTGCTGCCATATCAGCTGCTGGGGTTCTTAATAGGTATGTCATGAAAAGTACTAGGACTTAAACGATTTATCGAGTAACTTCATTACATATTCCTTTGATGTCTGCATATCACTCGCTGCCTTTCATGTTAGAGTTTTAGACTAAAATCATCTCATGTTTAGAAATGATGGAAATGTAGTTGTTTTGGTCAAACATTAAAAATAATGTTGTAAAAACTCTCATGCAATATTACAAGATGGCATGCTCAGATTATGTGTTACTACTACATGAAATTTTAGCTCAGTATCTGTAAACTTGATAAAGATATAGCTGTTTTTGTGTTGGCCAGTGTCGATTAGCTGTGGCGGTCATCTTCAATTGGATTCCCTTCAAAGGTTAATCAGTTGTAGATGTACATCCAGTAATAATTTCCATAAAATGTTATTAAAATCTGTGCAGTCGTTCATGGCTGTTGAGATCTGACTGCAAATAGTTAATGGCACAATTTTAAACAAACATCTTGTACAATCTGTTCGCACTCAGAATATGTGTTGTGGATCAGTCTCAACTACTACCACACCAAATTTTAGGTCAATAGCCGTGAACTGACTGAGCTATATATATTTTTTTGTTTTCTAGGTGAGTTGTTAGTGGTGTCTGTTACGGTCGCTGACAGGTGCAATTGCGTGGCAAACGGCTAAATGCGCTGCAAAATACATGAGTGATACAAATGCCAAAACACAAAAAACACAAATGCAACAGAAAAACGCTGCAGAAGAAAAACACTGCAATCACAGAAAATAGACAGAAGCAAAAACATGCAACCAACAAAACAAACGCAAAGAAAAAAGGCTGCAAGTACCAAAAACACTAACACCTTGAAAACACCAGAAAAGCTGCAAACTTTCTTAAAAAAAAAAATGGAAGTTTACCAGACCACCAGGGGACTCGAGCTTGGACTCAGCGGTGTCTTCCTGATGGTTAAACCGGGTGCTGGAAGTGAGATGTCGGTCAGCTCACCTCCGTCTCTGTCCTTAGGAACCATCAACAAATTACCAAACCACTGACACTTGAAAAACAACAAAAATTAAATAATCCCCATGTCATGAGAACTTCTGACCAAGAGTTAATGTTGAATTGTTTCACTAGACTGGACTAATAAGATACTCCTAATTGTATCTGATTTTAAAGCATTTTATATTTTTTATTAATATTTTTATGAAAAAATAAATTAAGATAGGTTTTTCTTAATATCTTCTATGTCCTGAAACCAGATGTTGAAAAATTAATGTTGAATTGTTTCATTTGGTGGATGTGTTTTATCTGCAGATGCTTTCTATGTATTGTGTCCAGTTTCTTAATATGACTGAATGTCCATTTGCAGGAGTGAGATATAGTGATGATGAGTATGTCTGCATCCTCCTCAGGTGTATACGCTGGTATCAAGTTCTTCATCATCGACTTCATCTTTAAGAGCTGTCCCAAGCTAAGGCAGCGCTTCGACACTCCTTATGTCATCTGGACCAATTTACCTACAGACCTGCAGCTGAAAGAACGCAGCAACACCATGCTGAGTAGACGGGTGAGTCCAGTCTCACAAAAACAGTTATACATTCAGCTGTCAGGCTGCAGCACTGCTCTGAGGTCAGCCACAGAGTTCCTGTGTGACAGAAAGAGAACAACCTTTGAGTTCTGACATCATGCTGATAAATGTTCTGTCTGACAACACAGACCTGGTCAGGGTGGCACTTCTCTGAGCTGCTTTTATTCTTCTCTATCAGCTCTCTGATTATGAACAGGTAGGATCTGCTGAGGGTGTGTGTGTTGTGTTTACAGTCGCAGTGTAGAGGTTGGTGTGTGCCGTAGGTAGAGTTATAGTCAGCAGCACTTGGGGTTTTTTTCTACTCTTCAGCCAGTATCTCACTGGGCTGCACCTGCTGGAGACTAGTTGGTGACTCAAAATTGTGACAAAACAGATTAATTTTCAGTTGCAGTCTCACTGAATTCTTGAGTGTTTGCTATTACGCAAGCAGTGATTTAAAAATCACAGCCTGGCATGGCTAGCAAAACTGTATTCTAGGCCGTTCTTGTTGTTTTATAACCTAACTCTGCCCACAATGTAACCTTCTTGACTTTATATCCACCTTTGGCAGCTGCCCCAACTTTTATGACTTATTGTCCTGGAATTTAATTTTGAAATGAAGACATGCAGAATTGGACCAGTTTTGTTTTTTTTTAAATAATTATTATTATGGGTGTGGTTTTTAAATCTTAACATTCAGGGCTGTGGCCTTGGATGTTTCCTGTCATAAGGAGAGCTCCTGTGCAGGTGTCAAAATACAACTTTAATGCTTTAGAATTATGAAAACTTTTTTTCAACATGCTCAAAATTCAAGAAAAGCAGGTAAAAAAATTGGATGAATGAAGACTGTGAGCTTCTGTTACTCATGGGAGGAAATTAAAAAACCCCTATGAACATTTTGAGACCATTTTGAGACTCCCTCATGAACACTGTGCACCAACTCATTGCCCACAGTTGCAGCCTAGTGAGGTTCTGGCTAAACTTCACAGTAATGATAATGTATCTGTCTGTGTGCAAAAGTTATAGACTGATCTGCTGTGTATCTACACAAGTGCAGACAGTAAAATGCAGCTTCTTTCCTTTTATTAAAAGCAGTTTAGGCTGTATTGTGTTCTGTCCCTGCAGTAGTTGGTAAACTTAGTTTGTTTTAGCAGTCAGCAGTTCATACTTAGACAATTGCTGCACTTTTGCTCGCTTCTGCTAATTATTTTTTTGACAATTGCTGCACTTTTGCTCCCTTCTGCCAATTATTTTTTTATCAAAAGGCTTCTCACGGGGAGGATATTGATAGTGTTACAAACAGCATCATAGACTACATGAACTTCTGTCTAGAGAATGCCATACTCATCAAGACTGTTGAGTGTTTCTCCAACAATAACCCATGGATCAACCCATGTTCTCCTCAATGAGGAGAAGACAGCCTTTAGATTAGTAATCAAAGAGGAGCTGAGTGTTACGGATCAGCTGCAACAGAATAACATTAGCAGGGTCTGGAAGAGTCTAAAAATAATTTTAGGCCAAAGAACCCAACTCCCAAGCTGTTGGAGACAAAAAAGTGGATGAATGGTCTAAATCAGGACTTGAACAGGTTTGACCAAGCACCCTGCACTACCCCAGCTATGTCCTTTGCTGCAATTCCACTCTTTGTTTTCACCTCCTGCTTACTCCTGGTTCTCCAACACACACACGCACACATCTCTATCTCCATCTGCCTTCAAAGACTCCATCTCATCATTTACACCTTCAACAAGATAGCTCCCCTCCACCACCACCACTCTGTTCCTATCGAAACTTCAGTTTAGTTTTGTAAGATTAAAAGACCTTTTCAACAAATGGGTGAAACCTTCACTTTGAAAGACATCTCAGAGCTTCTGATTCTGGAACAGTTTCTGAGGATGATGAATCCAGAAATGGAGGTTTGGATCCGTGAGAGGGACCCAAAGTCTGCTGAGGATGCTGCTCGTCTTGCAGAGGTGTTCCTGTCAGCCAGGAGTGGAAGTCGGAGATCTGCCTTCTTCTGTGACAGTCGCGTTACTGGATGCATTAAGTCCTATGGGGGTGATGAGTGTGGACAACTTCAAAATAGGTCCCAAGGCAATTTTAGACAATCGTTTATAAGCCTAGTACCTCAAAATCAAATAATAATAAGCCATTTTTTTCCAAATCCAGACCAGACACTCGCTGTTATCTCTGTAATGGACTAGGTCACACCCAGTATACATGCCCTTCAACCAGACAGACTACACACTCTCTCCTGTGTACAGTTCCTAGATCCCCTCAATATTTTGCACATCAGAAAGAGGTTTTGACAGTCCCAGTTTTAATCAATGGTCAGCGTGAGGAGGCCCTGTTAGATTCAGGCTGCTTTAAGTCTGTGGTTCATTCCAGTATTGTGCCAAGAGACCTTTGGACTGAAGCTTCAGCTAATATTTGTTGTGTTCATGGTGATGAGAAGGCATATCCCACAGCTGAAGTTTACCTAACTGTTGATGGTCAAACTTATCTCATGTCAGTAGCTTTGGTGGCTAAGCTTCCTTATGCTGTTATTTTGGGGAGTGATGTGCCAGTCCTTGTTGATCTTATCCAACAAGCACGCGCTATGTCACAGTTGGATGGGCAGAACAGTGTAATGTCACCAGTTCAAAGGGTGAAAAAGCAGTTAATGGAAAAATTCATACTTCCTGTAATGTGGCGATCACTAGAGGGCAGAAAGCTAAAAATACTCTTGAGGAGTTACCGTTTTACCATGCTGAGCTAGAAGAGCGTCCAGTAAGGCTGTGTAAGACCAGAGCACAAAAGAGGAGGGACACGTTTTTGGGTTCATCTAAGAAACTGTGTGAACTTATGAAAGAACCAAGCCAGTCCATAGATGTTAAAATCCCCTCAGATATTGCTGCACTACAAAGGGCTGATCCAAAGCTAAAAGTCTGGTTTGATAAAGTTTCAGAGGTCGAGGGTGAAAAACTAGGCAAAACAGACTGTCTAGCAGATGCTACCTACATAATAAAAAATGACATTCTCTACCAAAGACAGGGCAAAGCTGAGGCTTTAGCATTGGCCCAGTGTTTAACACAGAAGGTCATGGAGCTTGGTCATTCTGTCCCATGGGCAGGTCATTTAGCATTCCAGAAATCATTTAGCAGAATAAGTAACAAGTTTGTTTGGCCTGGTATGTACACACAGCTGAAGGAGTTTTGTGTTACATGTGAGAGTTGCCAGTTGACATCACCTAGGGGGGTACCACGAGCCCAACTTCAGCCATTGCCCCTTTTTGCCACTCCATTTGACAGGATCAGAATGGATATCGTGGGGCCCCTTGAGAGAAGCTCGTCTGGTCATAGATATATCTTGGTTATCTGTGATTATGCCACCCGTTACCCTGAGGCTTTTCCTCTTAGATCTATCACTGCTAGACATGTAGCTAACTGTCTAATCCAGCTATTTTCAAGAGTAGGCATACCCAAAGAAGTCCTGACTGACTGTGGTACAAACTTTTTATCAAAACTGCTCCAACAGGTTTATGGATTGTTAGGTGTTAAGGGTATTAGGTCCACCCCATATCATCCCCAGACAGACGGACTGGTGGAGAGATTTAATCAGACTCTGAAAAACATGCTGCAGAAGTTTCTCTCCCAAACAGGCTCTGACTGGGACCAGTGGCTGGCATATCTTCTGTTCGCGTACCGAGAAGTGCCACAGGCATCTACAGGATTCTCTCCTTTTGAACTTCTTTATGGTCGCCAAGTCCGAGGACCGCTGGATCTTCTGAGAGATCACTGGGAGAAGCCAACATCACAGCAGGACAATGTAGTTGCCTATGTCCTTAAGATGAGAGACAGATTGACAGATGACAACGCTGGCCCAGGAGCACATGAGGACAGCGCAAGCTTATCAGAAGCTCTGGTGTGACAAAAAGGCCAGAGAGAGAGAACTTTTCAGGTTGGACAGCAAGTGTTGCTGCTTCTACCTACCAGTGACAGCAAGCTGTTGGCCAAATGGCATGGCCCTTACAAGATCACCAAATGCTTAAGTAAAGTCACCGATGAACTTCATACGGAGTTCATACCAGAGTTCATACCAGACAAGCAGAAGAAACATCAGTGTTTTCATGTGAACCTTTTAAAAGAGTTTCGGTGTCCTTCATCAAACCAGATCCAAGTACTGAAACAGGATTCACCCCAGCTACATCTCTTCATTTGTGAAGCAGAAGAGGAGGACGGCGAACAGGAGTTCCCAGGAAAAGACACAAAATCCATAACAGTGGATCTATCACATCTTCAACCAAGTCAGCAAGGAGAGATCCAGTCATTACTTGACCCAGACCTCTTCACGGAAATTCCAGGATTCACCACTGCTGTTGAACATAAAGTTCACCTTAAGATGATGCTACTCCTCGTCGAAGGTCTTATCGGATTCCTGAACATCTGCTGCCTAAACTCAAGCAGGAGGTGGAGCTGATGTTGCAGTTGGATATTATTGAGCCATCCACAAGTGAGTGGTGTAGTCCCATTGTTTTGGTTCCAAAAAAAGATGGTTCACTGAGATTCTGTATTGACTTTAGATATCTCAACTCAGTGTCAAAATGTCAGTCATATCCAATGCCACGAATAGATGAGTTGCTGGAGAGGGTTGGCAATTCAGAGTTCATCAGCACCCTTGACTTGAGTAAAGGGTATTGGCAACTTGCCCTGGCACAAGAAACAAGAGAACTGACAGGTTTTACAACACCATTTGGCTTGTACCAGTTCAAGGTGATGCCGTTTGGTCTGCAGGGGGCACCAGCGACATTTCAGAGACTGATGGACCAGATACTTAGAGATGTGCCACAATTTGCCGCGGCGTACTTGGACGACGTGGTAATTTTTAGTCAGACCTGGAAGGACCATGTTACCCATCTTCAACAGGTTCTTCCGCTAATAAAAAATGCTGGACTGACAATCAATCCAAACAAATGTTCCTTGGCACAAAATGAAGTGGAGTATCTGGGCCATATTGTTGGCCAAGGAGTGGTAAAGCCTCGGGTTGGAAAGGTGGATGCCATCCACTCCTATCCAGTTCCAACAACCAAAAAGAGGGTTCGAGCCTTCTTAGGATTGGTAGGGTGGTACAGCAAATTCATTCCACATTATGCTGACAGAGCAGCAGTCCTGACTAATCTCACAAAGGCTTCAGGACCAACAAAGGTGAAATGGACAGATGACTGTGACAGAGCTTTTAACGACCTGAAGATGGCCATAACAAGTTCTTCACACCCCTGATTTTAATCACCCTTTCATTCTTCAAACTGATGCTTCAGCAGTTGGCCTGGGAGCAGTGCTTTTGCAGGATGTGGATGGAGGAAGAAAACCAATACTGTTCCTGAGCCGGAAACTTTTGGATCGAGAGACACGGTACTCGACTGTGGAAAAGGAGTGTTTGGCCATTTAGTGGGCAATTAGTGCCCTGAAGTACTTTCTGTTAGGATGTCATTTTTACTTGGAAACTGACCATCGGGCTCTGCAATGGCTCAAAAGGATGAAAGACTCAAACACTCGCCTCACAGGGTGGTACCTGTCACTCCAGCCATATGACTTTACGATTTACTATCAGTCAGGGAAGGCAAACCTGGTGGCTGACTGTCTTTCCCGTGTACATGAAAATTGAGGTATTGTATTCTTGGGTGAAGGGGGGAGGAGATGTAACAATGGTTATTGTTACATTTATCTTTTATTTATATTGGGTAATGAAAGACAACAGCTAAACATAGTATTTGGGTTTGTAATTGAGTTTATGTTGAGTCCAGTAGTTTTGTTTGGGGTGTGGCTTCTTTAGCAGACCTCATCTGGGTTTCTGTGAAAAAGGGAGATTTAATTTTCAGCATTTGATTTGATTGGTTTGGAATTATAATGGTAGAGAATTGGGATTTGCAGCAAAGTGTTAAAATATAAGTTTTTAGTTGTGAATACTTACCTCTGCCATTTCCCTCTCCCAGCAGGTGTGCACAGGCAAAACATACCCCAGGGGCTTGTGCACAGTAAATGGTTCTGGGACTGTACCATCAGGGAATGGAAGGGGTTTTTGTTTCACAGTGTGACATTTTTATGTTGAGTTTGAGTGTTGTTGGAATTGAATTAAAGTTCTTTTTTTGTTTTTCTTGATTTGTACATAATGTAGCTGTAGCTGTTCATTTATGGTAAATATTCTTGTTTGGTTATCATTTTGAAGTTGGGTTTCCCTTCTGATGGTTTCTCCCAATTTAGTTCCATTTCTATTTAAGTCTTTCATGGTTCAAGAGAATGTTGTTGGTGTGGTTACTCTGTGCACAAGATTAAAGCTGATGTCCATCTGAGCCTATTTTGTTTTTTCCAACCGTTGTGGGTCCCGCCTCCATGGCCGCTTCACCTCCTGATAATCATGTGATGAGCATGTGACACCCCTTTTCTTTTTATAAGTCCACTGTTTGTGGTTTTATGACAACCCTGCCAAACCTAGTTCTGACAGGACCTGAGTCCGTAATCAGTAAAGAGGACCTGGTTTAAAATAAACATGCAGCTTGTTGAAACATACTACATTTATTGAGAATAAAAATGATTTATTAATTTGATAACTTCAATTACAATCTGCTTCTATCTGCTTCTACAATCTATATTCACACATCAGCTGATTATTCACTCCATGGCAGGGATTTCATGTTTTTTTTTTAAATCATGTTTTGAAACAATGTCTTAGTAAAATTACCAGCCATTAAAGTTTAAACAGGAATATTTTTATTAGCAGTCACAATAAATCAGCAGCTGTCTGAATGTTAAAGTGATAGTTCAGTTATCAGTTATTTTGTACAAAGCTCACATTTTCTTTACTGCAGCAAATTGAGGTGCAAACTGTGAGTACATTAAAGTTTTCAAGCACATTTCTTATGTTTGTTGAAAGTCATGTGAGGTAATTTAAAAAAATGAAATCTAGTCAATTGGAATGATTTTACCTAAATTTAGAATCTATAAATTTAATTTCTTAGATTAATAATAAAACAAACATATATCCCTGAAAAAATTTTGTTGTTTTAGTTTTCAAATTAAAAATTTAACCAGTGTCTGAATGTGGAGCACTAACTGTTTTATAATGACGTTCAAAATTAGCTTTGCTATGTTTAAAATCTTACAGTAGCAGGTATAACTCTACTCACATACAAATGTTGCGGCCTGATTTTTCTATTTGGGATCTCATTTGGAAAAGAATCACAGCACAGACAGATCTTCTTACTGACAGTTTAAGCTGAAACTAAACTCATCACCTGCTCTAAAGCAGCAGGTGATACGTCCAACCTCTGTTGCCATGGTGATCTAGCCAGCCTCAAATAAATCATCCTTGGTGACACTGGAAACTCAAACTTTAAGGTCAACGCTGACCTTGTAATCTACCCTTGTAGTCCAGCCTTCTGATACTTCTCAAACCAGGTATCAGAACCTCATGAAAATTAATTAAACCAAAATGAACTTCTGACATATATTCAAACCTTGTATTGTTTTAGAAGTCATGTTTATATATTCTTATATCTCTGTGAGCAAGAACTGCCTCACTGTAGCTATAAGAATGAACTGTGATCAATCCAGATCAGGGCAGGATTTTTTTTTCACCAGCTGCTTTGTGGTTTATTCAACATGTTTTGTTGTTGAACAAATTAAGCTCTGTGGGATGGTCTAATCTGAAATGACAATTTATATTCTCTAAGTGTTTAAATATCATCAGTGGATATGTTTTTTTTGTTATTGCATATTGAACTGTGAGGCTTTTTATTTAAGAAAGTAAAAGTAAATTTTTAATAACTTACTTTTGACTTTTACTTGAGTAGACTTTTACACAAGTAACTTTTCTTGTACTTGAGTAAGCTGATGTAGATTCTCAGTCATTCAAGACATGGTAAATCCAGAAAAGATTTAAGAACAAAAACAATTGGATTTCTATCCTGTAGTTGAAGACATTCCACTTCTCATCTGAGGAGCTTTATCAGTCCAAAAAAGAAGAAAGTCTGGAGTTTGAGCTTTTAAAGCTGAGATGTTCTGTAAACTAGATTCACATACCGATTACACTCACTCTCGTCACTATAGAGGCTTATTAGGGTCTTTGTTAGCCTGACCCAAAAATGGGCCACTCAGGTCACACAAATGGTGTTGAACTGAGTGACATTGACTGGGTATCAGTAGCAAGGCCACCTGCCTCAAACACAACATATTTTGATACCATTAGATAGATCTTTTAAAGACAAATCCAACAAAATTTTGATTTTTAAAATTGGCCTACTGGTTACCAATTTATTGTCAAAAAATTATAATCAGAATCTGTCTAAATGAATACAGTTCTCAAACAGGCAGCAAAAGAAAGTGCTGTGTTTAATGTGTGAAATTGTGTGTATCCTGTCTGCTTTTGCCTATCACTTTGCTGCTAATTTACTAAAATTTCTCTGCTGAGGGACAAATAAAGGATTATTCTATTCTATTTTATTATGTTCTATTATATAAAGTCAATATGTGTGGAAGAAAGCCAAAATTTGAAGATCTTGAGAACAAAGTTGAAATATTGAAAATTGAACATTCTTTGAAGTAATGGATATTACCCAACACCTTGCATGTCAAGGTTTTAAACAAAGCTGTTGTGCAATTTGTTCACACTCAGGGTATGTGTTATGGAACACTCTCAGCTACTACCACACCAAATGTTAACTCTGTGTCTGTAAACATTACAGAGTTAGAGCTTTTTTGTGTTTAAGTTTGTGTAGCTGTGGCAGCCATTTTGTATATGATTGACACCAAAAGTGGATCAGTTGTAGATGTACATATATTTATTACTTTGTGAGAGTTTTAATAAAATTCCTCCACTGGTTCATGAGATATTTTGCTAACAAACAGACAAATGAGCATACGCACACAGACAATGCAATTGCATGATTGCCTGCTTTTCATGGCAGAGGGTGATTTAAAAAGTCAAAACAGTGTTTCAAGATGAAGCAAATGCCCCCATTGTGTGAGCTCAGTTCTGTATGCAGCCCCACACTGTCATGTGACTGTGGTAATTCTTGTGATTTTTGTAGTTTTCACCAGCTGGAAATTTGTTGACTCTGTTCATGTATACTTGTTCAGGTTCAGACAGCGGGGGTTCGAAGCAGTGCCTCTGCAGCAGCTCCTCTGGGCGCCGGTCGAGATGAGGACGGAGGACGGTACTACAGCACAAGGAGAGGACCTTTTCACGAGGTCTTCAGCTTACCGGAGAGTGAGCACCCTCTACCAGGTGAGGGGAGGAACTTCTGCTGGTTTTGACTTCAGGTCAGATGGTGTTAGCTACAGTCGGAGCCAATCTCTAATCAACACGGCATTGTTTCAGTGTGTGAGAACGGCTGGCGCTGCTGCTTGATCAACAGAGATAAGAAGACACCGACAGACTACATCCGCAATGGAGTCCTTTATGTCACAGAAAGGTAAGCAGCTTGAGTCGCTACTGACTGTCGAATCATTTTTCACCCAAAATGCTTTTAAACTTTGTATGGTAGGTGGTTCTGAGTAGTTCAGAATCATCTATGGTAAACATGTCATTGTTTTTGTAAGTCACAGTAATATAAAAACTTTATCCTTATCACAATTGTAATTTTATCTTGGACTTAAATTTCAAATCATCTTTCAGAAGCTAGAACACTCAGGCTAAAAGGACTGAGAGAATACATGTGAAAAACAGGATTAGTCTCATGTAAATCCAGCTTAATCGAGTGTCCTTTCGCTTTCAGCTACCTATGTTTTGAAAGCTCCAGCTCTAGATCTGGATCAACAAAGAGAAACAAAGTCATCAAACTGCTCGACATCACTGAAATTCAGAAGGTTTGTGTCATCACCGTGTTTGTCTTCTGTCCTGGTGGATCTTCATTTCTAGTCTCTTTTCATATGCCGTTTAACTATTACAGTGCATCTTTCTTACAGATTCTCTGAAAATTACATTTTATTGACTTTTACATTGTGTTCTGACTCAAATGATCTCCTCTAAAATCTTGTGGTTTAAATTTAGACTTGGAGCGCAGACAAACCCAGCAGCTTCACACTTAGTCAACCTTACCTTTTCTTTCTTACAACCCCTATTGTAAGAAAGTTTTACAAAACAAATAAAAACAGAATACAATGATTTGCAAATCCTTTACAACCTACATTCAATTAAATACATTAGAAATGCAAGATATTTACTGTTTAAACTAATAATAAAAATAATAATCTTTGGCCCAGAGAACACAACGTCCATGAATTCCGAAAACAATTTAAAAGGTGGACTCACCAGACCATAGGACACGTTTCCACTTTGCGTCTGTCCATCTCAGATGAGCTTGGGCCCAGAGAAGCCGGCAGTGTTTCTGGGTGATGTCTTCACATTGTAGAGTTTTACTTGCACCTGTAGATGTAGTGATGAACTGTGTTCACTGACAGATGGTTTTCTGAAGTGTTCCTGAGCCCATATCTCAGGAACACGGTAATATCCCATAGCCCATGGTAATATCTGTTACAGAATGATGTTGGTTTTTAATAAAGGGCCGTCTGAGGGATTGAAGGTCATGGACACTCAATGTTGGTTTTTGGCCTTGCTACTTACTTGCAGACATTTGTCCAGATTTTTTGAATCTTTTGATGATACTATGGACTGTAGATGATGAAATCCCTAAAATCCTGGCAATTGTATGTTGAGAAGCTTTATTCTTAAACTGTTTGACTATTTGCTCACGCAGTTGTTCACAAAGTGGTGAACTTAGCCCCATCCTTGCTTGTGAATGACTGAGCCTTTCGGGGATGCTCCCTTTATACCCAATCATGACACTCACCTGTTTCCAATTAACCTTTCAACTGTGGAATGCTCCAAACAGGTGTTTTTTGAGCATTCTTCAACTTTCCCAGTCTTTTGTTGCCTCTGTCCTAGCTTTTTTTGGAACATTTTGCAGGCATCAAATTCAAAATGAGTGAATATTTGCAAAAATAGAACAAAGTTATCCATTTGAACATTAAATATTGTTTTTTTTAGTGTATTCAATTAAATATAGGTTGAAAAGGATTTGCAAATCATTGTATTCTGTTTTTATTTATGTTTTACACAATGTTCCAACTTCATTGGAATTGGGGTTGTACAATATTTTATGCACTAAGTCAAAATTTTGGTTAGTATAAAATTCCAAAATGCTTGAAACCTGTTTTAGATTTTTCTGCAAACCTCTAATAAATACCTCATCTACAGTACATGAAATATGTTTTTATGTTATTTTTTTATTTTTTTAAATTTTGTTTTCTTAATCTACATTTTCTAACAAAAATGCTGAAACAATCGTGTTACTCCACTAGGTGGTGAGAACATCAACAATAGTGGTGTATTAAAATACAGAGGAAGAGCAGTCTTAGCCTGGATAAGGATTCTCACAAAACAATGGTAGCCTTTTTTAAAAAAATTCTTTATATATATATATATATATATATTACAATTTTGGACACAGTGTTCCCTCGCCCGGACGCGGGTCACCAGGGCCCCACTCTGGAGCCAGGCCTGGAGGTGGGGCACGTTGGCGAGTACCTGGTGGCCGGGCTTTCGCCCATAGAGCCCGGCCGGGCACAGCCCGAAGAGGATACGTGGGTCCCCCTTCCCATGGGCTCACCACCTATGGGAGGGGCCAAAGGGGTCGGGTGCAATGTGGGATGGGTAGTGGCCGAAGGCGGGGACCTTGGCGGTCTGATCCTCGGCTACAGAAGCTGGCTCTAGGGACGTGG
>NC_051446.1:756103-781333 GCF_001649575.2 Kryptolebias marmoratus
AGGGACTATGTTTCTCGCCTTGGGATTCCCCCGGAGGAGCTGGCCCAAGTGGCTGGGGAGAGGGAAGTCTGGGTCTCCCTGCTTAGGCTGCTACCCCCGCGACCCGACCTCGGATAAGCGGAAGAGAATGGATGGATGGATGGATATTACAATTTTTTTTTTTTAATTAACCATTACTGCACACAATTCAAGTTTAATGACAACAGGACCAGGGTAATGTAAGACAGGAGCAAAAGAGAAAAAAAATAAAACAAAAATAAATAACCTCTCCATTGTAGTGGCAATGCACAAAGCTCTTGTTACATGTCAGCTGTTTATTTTGTTTATATTACACTCCTGTAAGTTATATATATATTTTTTTCTATTATTCCTTACAGTACAAAGTTTTGTCAGTGCTACCTGGGTCAGGGATGGGTATCTCTGTAGCAACACCGACTACCCAGAAGGTAAGCACTCAGTGAATGTCAATGATCAAATGCAAATACAAAAGTAAGTTTAGGTAACTAAAATAATCTTTGTTGTGGTGGAAAATTTCCCTATTATCAGAACAAGTTAACTTAAGTGTTGTGTATATGTGTATTTGTGGATTCTACATAAAATTTTAAATAGTCTAAAACTGTTAAAACATTGTTCCATAACTCAGAAATAAGTATGTTTAAACTAAGAAAATTTATTTTTTAAAAATAACGTTATTATATATTAACCAATTTTATGGCAGAAACACATCTCAAAGTTGGGTCTGGGGCAATAAAAGGCTGTAAGAGTAAGTGGTGCACATAAGTAACAGGTGGAGGAACATTTTGCAACTAAATAGGTCAGTTGACAAAGGTCATTAAGACCTTTGTAAATTACTTAAATGCTTTGAATTGATAATGCTCCTCGAATGAGAAGCAAAACATCTTCAACTACAGAATAGAAGTCCAGCTGTTTTAGTTTTTAACCCTTTTTTTGGCTTTTTGGGAAGATGACTCTCTGAAAAGTAAAGATGGGCAGAAGTTCACCGTTCTGAAAAACTGCATCTAAAAGTAGTGGAACAATTTCAGAGTCATGTTCTTCAACCAAAAAATCAGTTTACTATGTTCCATTGTGAGTAAAATATGGGTTTGAGGTTTGCAATCATTGGATTGTGTGTTTTTAACATTTCATCCAACATTTCACCCAACCCCCAATTTTTCAGAACTGTAGATATAGAAAACAAATAAATGACCTTCAGGCTATGAGTTCACATACAACACAATAATGGCCAGCCTAAGGCACATCTGTACAATAATCATGCTGTCTAATCAGCCTCTTGATATGACACACCTGTGAGGTGGATGAATTATCTCAGCAAGGAAGTGCTCACTAACACAGATTTACACCAATTTGAGAGAAAAAGTACTGTGTAGATAGAAATGTCTTAGATCTTTGAGTTCAGATCATGAAAAATGGGAGCAAAAACAAGTATTGTTTTGTTCAGTATATTTCTCTTGACCTAAATTTAAAAGCAATGTCTTGTTTTTATTAGTTGAGTGTTGTTATATATTTTTTATTATTACTTTTGTCAGTTTCAAGTTATATCAGTGATCTTTGTTGGTTTTTCTTTCTGTAACAAAAAGGTATCAATAAATTTGTCCATATCTTACACACACATCTGACTCAAGTTGTAATCGCAAGATAGTTTTTTAATAATAATAAGATCGTTCTTCTCTGTTCTTTTGCAGCCGATGATTTTTGGTGCAATGATGCACAGAGATGAGGCATTCGACGCCATCTTCTCTCAGTACACTAAGGTTGTTGATATGGCTAAAGCTACACACCCCGAATCATGAACAGTATGTGAAGTCCCATGATGCATACTAATAAGGATGCAGTGTTTACTACACATGGGCTGTTTTCCATAGTTTACATCACTGAACTAATGTGGCTAAGCCTGTCATTTCCATCACTGATGAGGAGTGGGGATTGTTGTCTGGGCTTTTGTGCCACTATGCAGATGTTGCTTTTGTAGCATTCTGGAAACAACATGGTACATTGTGGCCAAGTAAGTATGTGCTGGTTTTACATCAGCCTTACATGCCTTCATAAGATGATAGCCTTAATGCAAAAAAATGATCTTTTTCAGTTTTCCACTTCTTCAAACAGTTGCTATCTTCACTTTGAGCTGCTGGTCTGCTCTTATTTTTCTTCCTAAAATCAAACAATTCAGTGGCAAGATGTCACAGATTAATTTTAAAAGAGATAATCTAACTCAATCGTTAACTTGCTAGAATCAGACAATTGTAAACATATTTTTTAAACAGTTTCATTGTCAGTTCCTGAAAACATTTACCCAAAAAAGCAAACAGATATCTATACAAGAGATATCCAAGAGAAACCTTTTTTTCTATAAGTTTTTTTTTTTATTCAAAAAAAAAAAATTTAAATCTTAAATAAATCTAACTTTTCATCAGCCAGTGGTAGATTTAAGATTTGCTTTTTGTACTGAGCCAGTGATAGTAGGGCTGTAAATGAGGTGCAGCAGAAATCCAAAAAGTTCCCTGAATTTAAATGTTGTCCATTGGCTACAGAGCGTGCATATTCATGTTACATATTAATGTTTAGATGTCACCACAAAACGGAGATTACTGTACATCATGTCTGAGCATTAGTTTAAATATAAGCAGGAGTTTGTATATTAGAAACAAATGGAAGTATAATTTAAACCAGTATCTCACTGGGCTGCAGCAGTTAGAAAATAAATAAAACAAATAAAATATGCAAATTTTCACTTAGAATAACAGCGAACGACAGATTTGCACAACGACCTGGCAAAATTTGAGTCAAAACTTTCCATGAGTTTGCACACACATTGACAAAAGCTCCAGTGCTCTAGATTTACAAAAACTAAACTGGAATGGGTTAAAGACACCTGCAAGGATGCTATTTTGAGAGAAAATTTGTCTCCCAATTTTTTCAAATATGTTAAAAAATTCAACAACTTGAGAGCGAAGCCATGTGAGTCTCATGAAGAAACTGAGAACCACTGTGAATGTTGAGACATTTTAGAAACTCCCTCACTCCAGCTGTTCACTATTTGTTGCAGTCCGGTGACATATTGCATTAAAAAGAAAACCGTGTTTATTTATACAGTCAGTTTAATTTTGTATTAAAAACTGAAGGTACTCGATCCCTTTGTATAAACAGTTAAAACGTGTGTTTGAAATAGTTTTTCTTTTTCTTTTGAAATTAAAAGCAGTTATTAGTGGCAGATCTATCAGTTGCTACATAAGCAGTCTCAAAACTTATAAAAAGATTGAAAGAAAAGTTGCTAAAAGTTAAGACAATGTGGAAGTGCCTTAAATATAATACAGCTGACTTTCACTGGGCACCAGCCCCTCACCATCTCTGCTTTTAAGAGACTGAGTTAAGTCTAGGCTCCATATAGACCCAGAAGATTCAAGTTTCAGAGTGGCAGCTCAACTAAAGGAGCCCCTTCAGTCTAGTCCATTTTATTAGTCAGCAGAGTCATGTCTGCTTGTAATATCAATTTTTTACATCAGTGTTTTAAGTTTACCAGTTGTTTTTTGTACCAAAATAGTTACTAAAGTTCTTAGATGAATAATTTAGGCTCCTAATGTGAGTTGCGCATGTGCCAACACTTTAAAGTCAGTGGCTAATTTGAGGGGTGGACTGTGAAACGAGCTCATCAAAGCTGGACTTTTTTTGTAGCTTAGCTTGATAAAACCTATAACTCCACCAAGGATAGCAGGTACTACAATTGTGGTTCTGACATTACCTTTTTAATCCAGACTTTCTGCTTTAGTTTCTAAGCACATTTGTGTTAATCTTTCCTGTCAGAATCCTTCAATCAAACAAATAAAGTTAATGGGAAAAAAAAGAAGCTCATCTCATCCTAAGATAAAGAACAGCAGGTTGCATCAATGGAAAGTGAACAATGCTAAAATCCTGACAGGAAAAATGTGTTTCTACAATTACAACAAGACAGGAATGATGCAGAAAAGTGTTTTGTAGATGATTAAGTTCAAACTAGCTCTTGTTTAGCACTTCGATTTTTTAACGTTTCTATGTGCATTTCTCACATCTTGTGCTGAGAATTATGCAAGTTTTTAAAAACAAAAATGTTCTGATCAAATGGGACGGCTTCAGTTAAGATTACAGTCCATTGGCCAATAGATAAAAAGTTGAATTGAAAATTTGACCTTGCATAAAGGTATTGCTGTTAAAGTTGGAGATTAAAATATCAACATTTGATACGCACCTAAATGTGGTTAATTGCCGGTGGAATTTTTAGTTTTGTGTAATTTGACAATCTGGCTATTATTTAAAATGTTACAACATAACTATGAAGACATATAAATGTTAGTTTGCCCAAGGATGTCTAAGAGACAAAAAGAATTGAACAAGTGGAGCTTCTTAAAAAAACTTTAAACTGATACTGAACACATCGTCTGCTTCAGAGCAGCCTGTTACCATGGAGATCTAGTTGGATTTAAAGAGGTTTTTCTTTATGAATAAAACTCTCACTTCTAGCTCAACATAGCCAACTAAGCCATTAATCTTGGTTTGTAGTACAGCCCTTAGGTTACCTGTTGGTGTTAATGGTTTCCAGTCGTGTCAACAGACATGTTATTGTTTAGTCCAGGGGTAGGCAACCCTGGTCCCCGAGGGCCACTATCCTGCATGTTTTCCTTGTTTCCCTACTCCAACACACCTGATTTGATTAACAGGCTTCTGTAGAACATGAAGAGGTCATTTAACCACTGAATCAGGTCCACTAAAAGAAAAAAGAAAAAAAACTTATTAAAATGTTACATTTTAATCAAGCACAACATTCAATCTCTTATCAAGTCCTATGACATTTAAAACCACACTTGGCTCTAGCTCGCACTGGGTAAGACAAAAGAGTTGTTTTTGTGTAAAATGTTTCACTCCTCGTGTCCAAAGGTTGTATGGATGTTACAGGTCGAATAAGGTGACAGTGTTTTCCCAGTAAACAAGGAAGGAAGGAAAAGTCATAAAAATGAAACGTGTCCATCACACATATTACATTACTTCCCATAAATTGAGATGATTGTGGAATAAAAACAGGGTAGAGCTATTCTGTTCTTTTTTTCATGATCCCTGCTTAAAATAAACACTAAATAATTAGTAATTAAAAAAATAGAAGAAAGGTTTTCTTTCCAACATTTATTGTGCACTTTCAGTAAGATATGTTGAAAACTCATATTACATTATTGTCTTCAGGGAATTGTAAAAACATTATTATACAGTTCTGTGTTGTATTAAAACTAAGCCTTACAGTACATTAATATTAGTGTATCTATACCTATTTGTACTCTTTTTAAATGTTAACCAACAATTTATCTGTGACATTTAAGTCATTTACAAAGTTAACCTCATCTTTTGTGTATTTTTATTCAGAAAGTTTCTAAAACAGGCTGTAAAACCTAATTTATGACAATATCAGCTTTCTCTGTAGTTTTATTTAGTGTGCCACAAAACTAAAGCAACAAAACTAGAACAAATACAAACTTTGGTTCAAACTTTAGCATTTTGTCAAGCTTAGCTCTGCCTTTTTCTGCTTGTCAATCAAACATGACCTGATAAAGCAAAACAAAGAAAATAGCAAATTATTTATCTTGAGTTTTCTAATCTGTTTACATTGTTATTTTGCTTTAATAAGTAAGTTATAAAGCAAAAAAAAATCCCTTTTCATGCTGTTTTTTTTAAATTTAATGAAGTTGGGGGATATAAAATAAAAATTTCAAGTGTTAATTTGTAATCAATAGTTTTGCTTTTATTTCCTCATTGTCACTATCAGGATATCCTACTTTTTCAGAGAATGTTGTTGTTTGCTTTATTTGTTTCAGATCAAGCTCAGAGTTATGTTTTTTACAATAATCTAGCCTAATTTACATCATAGTGTCGAATAGTCTTACAGAGTTAGCCTGATTATTAGTATTTTTGTGACATTGTCAAGTTTCTTAAACTTGATGCTGATAAACATTATTCGTTAGCCAGTCTTCCATACAGCTTTGACAGTGCTTTAACAGTAGAGCTGCTCATTGCTTTACCTGTGCTTCTTGTTCACTTGTACTTATAACAGTATGCTCACTTTTCTTTTTACATATTCCTGTGATTTTATTGATTTTACACACACCACAATTTGCACTATTTGTGAAGGTTTCTCTTGTTTTAGGCAGCACACATTGTTCTTGTAGCCAAGTAGATTATAATGTAAAGAGTTACACTAGTAGTTACTAGTTAAAAAGAAAGCCAAACTTACTTTGAAACTGTAAATGATTTTTTTTTTAATCCTTTCGTCTTTGGTGTGATCAGCTGTCTTTGTTGCCAAATGTTTTTAGAATTATTATTTGTTTTAATCTAATTGTTATAACCTATTGGGCAAAAACCTTGTATCTCCACAAGGGGATTAAAAACAACAACAAAACATGTCTTTGCTTGACTAAACTCTCTTGTGATTAGTCTTCACAATTGCCTGTGGTTCTGTAAATGAATACCCAAGGAAAAATCGCTGTGAATACTTCTCTGTGCAGTGGTTTTGTCTTAAAAACTAAGGGTTTTATAAAATAGTGTCATTAATAAAGGTGTAAAGTTTTTGAAATGATTTTATGTCTGCTGTAAAAATGTGATGGTGTTTTTTGGTATTTAAGTAAAATTTGTATTCCAAGCACAACGTGAAGTTTTTTTTTCTTTTATCCCACATTACTTTACCCTGTTGGATGTTGGCATCGTTCACTCTGGTTTCAGCTGAAAAGGTGTGTGTGTGTGTATACACCTGTTTTTTGTTGACGTTCAAGAACATTTTGATGCATAATTACCTACCTTGTCAGGACCATCAACATAAAAAAGATGGACAGTGGTTTATGGTAGCTGTCATGTATTTTTAGAAGCCAGAGTTTGTGCAACTGGGATGTAGGGCAATAAGTCCCATCAACTCCCACAGACACACACACACACGATCATGGTTATTTTATTTATTTATTATTCAATTTATTTTTGTTTGTTATTTTGGCCTCTTGTATTTAGTAGTATCTTTTTACTATTTTTTTATTTTGTGTGCAGCGCTTTGGCCAATGGCAGTTGTTTTTAAATTTGCTATATAAATAAATTTGACACTGCAGTCAACCACAAGGGGGAGTCCATCCCATTTTGGCTTCAGCTTCCACATTGCATCTCTGTGTTTACGAATTACATGTCTAAGTTGGGAACTGAGTTCAAGTTACAGTTAGACATAGGTACTGCTTACAATGTTTGTGTTTTTGTGTGTGTCGGCATGTGTCAAGAAAATATTCTTTAAATGTATTTATTTAACCAGGAAGTTAAATGCATTTATTTAACAGTTCTTTATCAAGGAAGTCACTTAAGATTAACTCGTCTTTTTCAAGGGAGTCCTTGTCGAGATGACACACCATTACAAAGATACAAAGTTACATCCTAAAAATTACAATTATTAACAAAACAAAGAAAATAATACAAGTCAGAATCAACATAAAACAAGTACAAACTCCAGTTTAAGAATAGCAGTTGCACTCTTAAGTTACAGAAGACTATCAGAGCTCCGATCTTTCCCAAAGAGATTAAAGCATTAAGCTTTAGTTTGGTCTAAAGTTTATTTCAAAGTGCAAAATAAGAGAACATTGTTCTACCAAGATCAGAAAAATCCCAGGAACTCTAGAAAAGAAGCCAACATAAAACAGGTCTTTGACAGTATTAAAAAAATGACATAAATAAGAAGGGAATTTATCCAGTGTAGCTTTGTACATAAAAATATACCAATGCTCTTAACTTAAAGCAGGCCAAAGCCATGAATTACATGTTTTCTTTACAATGAATTTGCTATGAAATGTAGAGAACTGTGATACTCAGAATGTAAACAGCAAAGCAGAGGAAGCAGTATGATATTGTCACTATAGTCAAGAACCTTTAAAAATGTAGTTTAAACAATTTTTTTCTGACTGATACTTCATACAGGCCCTATTTTAATATTAAAAGTCTAATCATCAGCTTTTTAACTAAATGCTCTATATGCTCTTTGAAAAAAAAAGAAAGCAATTATCCAGCCAAATACCCAAATATTTGTTCTTTTCATAGAATCTCTTTTCCTGGGGTAGAAATACCAATGTTATCTTTATTCTAGGAGTGACTTTTGGAAAACAACATCAGTTTAGTTCTGTTTACATTCACATCAGTTTTAATCTTCATGTGTTTTCAGCTTAACAAGTTAGGGAAGTAATGCCTGAAGTGGTTGTGCTCATGATGACTGCAAAAGAAGCTAATATTACTGGTAGACTGCTTTGCAAAGTGCATATTAATGCTGCTTCAGGGGAATCTACTGACTGTGAACTACTGGTTGATACAGAATCATCAGTTTTTATCATACCAGATACACTGTACAAAACACACTTTCCTAAGAGCCATTTAACTGCACCTCATGTGAAACTAGTCACTTACTTAAAAGAGGACATTCCTGTAATAGGATATTTGGAAGCAATGGTTACCCTTGACAACAACACTGCTCCTGCTTCTTTGTACGTGGTGCAAGGAGGATCTGCATTACTGGGAATGGACATAATTAAAGCTCTGAAATGGACATTTAGCCATGATCCAATCCATGCCCACCCCCTGAACATGCTTCCTCTGCTTCACCTGTGTTGCTAACAAAGACAGATTCTACTTCTATTGGCTGTGTTGCTGGGTTTGTGCATAAAGTCAAAGTATGTGAAGATGCAGTCCCAGTTCAGTAAAAACTTTGATGTCTTCCATTTGCAGTACGAGAGGCAGTGTCAGAGGAACTGGACCTGCTTCTGAGGGAGGGCATTATCGAACACATTGATGCTTCTCCCTGGATTTCTCCTATTGTGGTCACAACAAGAAAAGAAGGCAGACCAAGATTATGTATTGACTTAAGAGAACCTAATAAAGCTATTGTGGCCGACAGTCACCCCTTGCCACACATGGATGAGCTTTTAAGTGAGCTCAGAGGTGCTTCTGTGTTTTCCACCATAGATCTGGCATCTGCATACCACCAACTTCTACTACATGAGAACAGTCGGGACCGCACAGCTTTTATCACGCACAACAGACTTTTCCGATACTGCCGTGTCCCCTATGGGTTGGTCTCTGCTCCATCAGCATTCCAAAAGATGATGGAAACTGTGCTTCAAGGTCTACCTGGTGTACTCAATTATTTGGATGATGTGATTGTTGCAGGATCTTCTACAGGAACATGATAGACGCCTGCGTGCTGTGCTCCAGTGTCTTACAGATGCAGGTCTGATGCTCATCATGCAAAAATGTACATTCAGACAATCCAGCCTCAGATTTCTAGGCCACATCATCTCCAAAGATGACATCCTTCCTGATACAGATCTTAGTGCAGCTATCCGTGATGCCCCACCACCACATGATCTGTCATCTCTGCGCTCCTTCCTCAGTTTAATTTCTTGGTACAGTAAATTCCTTCCCAATTTTGCTACAGTAGTGGAACCAATGCGGGCTGTACTGAGAGAAACTGCTGACTCTGGTTTCATCTGGACTTAAGGGGCTAATCAAAGCTTTAAGGAACTAAAAGAACTCCTACTGAACAGTCCTGTTCTGGCTCTTTTTGACCCCTCTCTCCCAACATCGCTATATTGTTCCTGTTGCTCTGCGACCTGCTGTCGTTCATCTAGCACATGACACACATCAGGGTATTGTTCGCACAAAACACAGGCTATGTGAACTTTAAATGGATACATGTAATCTTTTCAAATAAGGGGGGAATGTTGTGTTCACCACTAGGTGGCGTTTGTGAATGATACTGAGTGTGAAGGAGTGAAGAAGAAGAAGAGATAAGATGGGCGAAGGATATCTGTTGTTGCTGTGCTGCTGAGCCGTTTTAGAATAAAAGCTGTTAAGAGGAGTTCTTTGTGTGCTCGTTTTTTACCTCGTCCTGGCTTCCAAACATAACAATATCTATTTGCAGAAACACATTGTGTTCTATTTAAAAGACAGCTTTAAACCACCCTAACGCCCCATTACTATCCAATATAACTGAGTCTGTTCAACAGCAGCTCCTGATCAACAGTCAAATGCTTTAGATAGAGCAACAAACAGGGCAGCACAATGTTGCTTCCTATCTACGGCATTATTGATATTGTTTATTACCAACATAGCTGCGGGTATGGTACTGTGACTATACATTAGGTTGTTGAGTTCTGATGGGAAAATTAGCTAATTGGTAATTTTTAAAAAAAATGTTTTGAAGTAAGGAAACCGTAAAGGCATTTTATTACTTTGTCAAACCTTGGAGAAGCCAGTAATATATTAATAACCATTTTTATTAATGAAAAATACAATTTTAGAGTAAGCTTATTCTTGATTTAAGGTATTGTTAATATAAGCTTTATTATGTTTTTATATTTAACCAAAGTACATAAGGAGTTCAGTTCAACTTTTAAGGGATGTTTAAATTAACTGCTTTGACTTATTTTAGACAAGGTAATCATCTATCACCTTCTCTTAAAGCTGAACTGAAAAGTGTGTTAAAGCCAACATCAGTTGAAAGAAAATCATGAAATATGCTTATTGTAAAATTTGCAACAACAAAATTTAATTAATATGCTTTTTTTTAAATACCATTGAAGAAATCACTTGGGTGTTTCGGCTTTTTCCATGACCCCCCCGATGTGTGTTGCCCACTGAGCAGCTGAGGTTCACAGCATTCAGCTATTCATCAGTGAGTGGATGAATACCAGTACAACGTGGTTCAGTGCGTTGTTTGAACCGGCCAGAAAATACCACTGGAGTTTCATTTTTTGGCTTTCTGAATATGGGATGCCATTTGTTAAGTTACAGAGTCAAAAATTAACAGCAATATATTTCACAATGTTATTCATACATTTATAAATGTCATAGTTCCAAACTAAATATCTAACTTGCAAGTTATATATTTAGTTACCAAGCTAAATATTTAGCTCCACACTATGTTTATGTTTGAGCTAAATATTTAATTTCCAAACTAAAAATTTAACTTGCAAGTTAAATGTTCTCTGCTAACATGTTTGACATGTCCAGAGGAAAAGAACGATGATAAGAGACGGTACGTCAGAGAAAACTGAAGCAATTCAGTTTGGCCAGCATTAGCTCCTCTTCTTCTTTTACTTCTGGTGTTTTTTGGCGGTTTGGCAAGAGTTGTATATAGAGGTTGGGCTTTTATTTTGATAGTCCACTTCCGATTTTTGGCAAGGAATTTGTATATTAGCTAAATTAAATATTAAATTTGGAACTACAACATTGTATGCATGAATGTATGAATAACATGGTGAAAATATGACTTTGAAAAAAAACAAACGATTTTGTTTTCTTATGAAAGGCTAAATAAACCAAAATATTGCTGTTAATTTTTGACTGTGTACTTTTACAAATGGCACCCCATACCCGAAAGATAAAAACCTTCCTCAAATTTGGATCCATAAGCTCCGATGTGGGAATTACTATCAGAACTCTGGTTCGTAAGCACTGCTTCGACCGTCGTTACTGTGGTCAAAAAAACAGGACCAGTCCTAACTGTTTTTATTTTTAAAAGAAAGGCAAATGGAGAGGATGACCTCTCCACAGAGAAGGAGACGAGAAACAGGAAGTTTTACTTCAAACGTGATGTAAACGTGCTCTGTTATTAAAAGGTCTGGGCTGCTTACAGGCTGACAGCCTCAGATCAGTTTGTGATTCAGAGTAGTTTGTTATTGATGAAAAAATATAGACAATTCATGTGTGATTAAACAAATGTCATAGTCTGAAACTGCTGTTGATTAGTTTACTCTGGTGTGAGAGTTCCTAAATGCTACTCTGAAGCGCAGTCACATTATTTAAGAGTTAGCATTGGGTTAGCTTCATGTTAGTTTTCTTGTGCCGTCTTCATGTTGATTTGCAGTGTCGTGTATTGATATCATGACAATGATCTGGGGGTAATCAATTCCCACCATTCAATGTTCCCAGCTCGGTGTGCACGTCGTTTTGTCAGCCATGACATTCCTGGTGATCATCAGAATCTGAATCTGAAGAGTTTTCAGCTGATTACGGAGATCCAGCCATCAATTCAGGTTCATACTGGTATGGTTGCATATCCATTACTCCCGCAAAGTCTTCTGGCATTTCTTCATGTTGAAATAAGGTTTCTTCTTCCATTTCCACTAGTAAACAACTGAACAGTAGCTGCGTTCTTGGCCGGCAGGGCCACAGCGCTTGTCATGAACCCAGGATGGCAACTCTGTCCTACAAATCACCCACTTCTGAAATTATTGACTAAAACACTAAAAACTGTTTATTTAACTTTTAGGTCAGAAAAATGGGTCCCTGCAATGTTGTGTGGATGTGTTTGACTAAATAACATACATAAAATGTCAATTTTTTTACATTTGATTTCAGTTCAGCTTTAAATTGTTATGTTTTTATTAGTAGAAAGCAAGCTTTATTTATCATAATCAGTACATTTCTGTTTCTGTTTTATCCCCTAAAGTAGCCTCAGTGCATTTTCTTTTTGTTTATTCAATATGTATTATCTGTCAGCACTAAAAAAAACAACATAAGTTAATAATTAAACAATGTACCAGGAACTAAGTAATAAGCAGTTTCCTCTTCTGAGTGCCAAAGCTTTGGCATATCAAAAACTAATATTGAGTTTTAGAAAAATAAAGGAATAACCTAAATTAATTTACTTCCCCTTTTTTTAAACACAAGGATTATTGCAACCTCTGAATTAGATGCATGATATAAGATTGTCAATAATCAGGATATTATGCAACAGTTACATGTGACAAGTTTACATAAATAATAAAAGATTTACATGACTGAAATTTAGTTTTCACACTTAGAATCAATGTTTTTAGATCAAATTATTCAGATTCAAACTATTTTATAAATCCTTCCACAGAGTATTTTCAGGCTTTCTCTGGTTCTTGATAGACAAAGAGCCTTAAATGTTCAGGCCTGGCTGCTAATAAATTGATTTCAGATTTTATTATTTTAGTATGGGTGGTTTCTGTTACGACATGTCTGTATTTTGGCTCGTGTTACAGATCAATGTTCAAATTATGGTCACTTGCTGAATCCTCTTCAGGATCTTCCATCTTCACCCCGAGACCACTGTCCAGATCTGTGTCAGCAAAGGCAACCTTTGGAGCTTTCTTCTGGAAACTGTCATCTTCGTTTCTAACTTTGCTGCTTGATGATGGTTCGTTGTCCTCATACTTGCTTCCTTCTTCTCTGCTATCTGGGATGATAACCACCTCCTCCTTGGCATTGGGATCGATGTCCTCCTTAAACCAGACGGACTTGTATCCCTCCTCAACCCGCCTTTCCTTGGTCAGGATGGGTTTCACATCTTTCTCGTCATCAGTCTTATCCGAGCCGTTGTCACTGATGCCGTCAGACTGTAGGGAGGGCAGTGGTGCTGAAGACCTCTGCTGCACCTCTTTAAAAGGGTTGTTCCAGTCTGTATTTGGTGGGAATCTGCCAGTATCTGCCTCATCTGGACCACCTGAGCCCATGCTGCCTCTATCGTCATCTCTCTGGAAAGCCTCATTGGTGTACTGAATTCCCTCCTTCTGACCTCCTGAATTTTGACCCAGCTGTGCCAGGAGACAAAGGAAGAGAGGTATAAACAAGTCTTTATTCTAAAATCTTGCTAGTTCAGTGTTTAATAAAAGCCAATGCATTTCTTTGTTTGATAACAAAATTCCTCCAACTGGCTATATTCTATCTTGTGAATAATTACAAAGCTCTGACATATATCTAACAGATTCCCTGCTATAGTTATAGCAACTCTGTTGTAAATATAATGTAAATTTTAATAAATTTATAGAGCAAACAGCCTTAAAGCTAACAATGGCTATTATCATTCTCTATTACACCAGAGAGCTTCTCCAATAGACTGTTATTACTTGATAAGAACATTTTCAGTAGTGAAAGATCAAAATATACAGCTGATGCTAAAAAAAATCCCTCGGGGTCTTTACAAATTCAAAATCATCTAAAACAAAAATCAGGTATGTAAAAAGGATTTTATACTTTGTCTGTGAAAATGAAACGTTTTTCTTTAAAATATTCCAAATGAAAGGATACTCTTTTGAAGCTAAAATCTACAGCAATGTGACAATCAAAAACTAAGACACCCTTCACGCAGAATGACAACCTTGATGTAATGTAGAAGATCAGCCAAAACATAGGTGATCTTCATAAGGTCTTAAGCCATGTATCAAGAATTCAGTGAGGTCCTCATTACACATGATGCAGTGTAATATGTCCACAATGCTTTTGAGCAAATCTCCCATTGTAAAGTCCTGGAGATTATTCAGTATGGTGACAGCATATCAAGATCCTAGGTGGAGCATGAGGGAACATGGTTGCAGCAGTAGTAGTCACCACCATGTCCATGACTTGGGTCTGGCATGCGTCAGTGTGGCTTGGTCATTGAGAATTTGAAGCACACTCTCCAGTATGGCTTTATAGCTAATCTACAATTATTGTGGCAAGGTCATGGAAACAACCTAGTGCAAACATGATACTTGTAGTTGCATTCTGACCCGGTTCAAGAGAGTGGTGCTAGTGCAGGACTATAGAACATGGTGAGGGTACAGGAGAGCACCCTCACCATGGGTTTTTGAAATTTGCCGCAATCCATCCGTGTTCCGATAGGCAATGTAGGATGTGGAAATTATTACAGGGTTGTCATTAAATACGAAGGGGGTCTGAGAAGATGAACAAAGTTGTCTGGATGGTTTAAGTTTCTCCACTCCTTGTTGTGCCCTTTCTGTGAATACTTTTACAACATTAGAACTTACAGAACTTCGAAACATAGTCACTTCTTGGATCTTCTTCCAGTCTGCTTTCCCTTTCTGCATGCGATAAACAAGCAGCCCAATGACCACAAGAGAAACAAACAACAGAACACCCAAGGTTGCGCCGAGTGCTGCCATGTCTGATCCTCCAAATCCACCTGATGAGATCTCTAGAAGAACAAAAGTCAGTATACACAGATGTCATTAATGATAGTCAACCCTAAATGAGTTTTGTGTTTTCATTTTGTGATTGTGACTTTGTTAAACTGCCACCTCATGATCAATATGTTAAATAAATTTTTATTTTGAAACAAAGTAGTTCCTGTGATAATAAACCTTGAGTGTTTGACTTTTTTACTCACTTTGTGTCTTGGTGTTTTTTTTATTTGATCTCAAACCAACATGTCTTAGATTCCATACTTGAAGGTAATGTTGGAACCCAATGGTCTATGATTACATTTACACATAGCTGGCCCAAGACATAAGAAAACTAAGCAAATTAGGGCAATCAAGCCAGCACAGCCCCCCCCCGCAAGAGCATTTGACTAGTCACATAAAAAATTAACACAAAGTTTATTCTACATTAGTTGTAAGCAGAATAACAGAGTGATAAATGAGTGCTTATTTATTATTGTCTGCTTCCTGTGTCTCGGCTGGATCAAATTTCATCCACACTAGATATTTTGCAAACAGACAGACAGGGTTGACTCTAATAATTTATAGATAGTTTAGTATAGATAGTTGTAGATGTGTATCCAATGATTACTTTCAGAAAGTTTAATTAAAATCCATTTAGTGGTTCATGAGATACTGTATTTTGCTAACAACCAGACAAAGTTGATCACAACAGTTATTAAAAGATCTGGTGAAATCAGATGGCACTCAAAGCATGTATCGTGGATGACTCCAAACTACTACCATATTAAATTTTAGCTCAATAATTGTAAAACTGATTGAATTATAGCCATTTTTGTTCTTGCTAAGGTCAATTAGCTATGGTGGCAATTTTGATCTGGGTTGTCTGCAAAAGCTAATCAGTTGTAAAGGCACCTCCAATGATTACTTTTCATTTAAATCTGGTCAGTGGTTGTTAACATGACAGAACATTGTTGCATTTTTGTATTGATAGTGAGTGATAATAAATCATGAACAATATAAAAAAATGTTAGAAGTATTGTGGTGGTGAGTGGGTGATGGTCTCAAATGAAACAGGGCCACCAGGTGAAATTCTGCTGTGCAGACACTGTACCATAAGGATTTTCCATCGTATGTGAAAACAGAATAGTGAATACAGCAAAGGATAGATTTTGCTTATGCCCCTTTCACACGGGCTCTAAAGGTCTTGGCTTCACTCTACTCGGCTTGTTTTGCGCGCGTTTACATCTGCATTTTTTCGAGGTCGGCGCTGCATCGGAGTAGGGCCAGCCGGGTCGGCCCTGCTTCATGGGCGGAGCAAGCTTAGCTCCTGTTCACTCATTGGTCGTGGGTGTGACCAGATGCAAGCATAAAGAGCAAATGGTAAGAATAAAAACAACAGCGTTAGCTTACTCTGCAACGTTTATGCCGTCTGTCCCTCAGCTGAAGGTGTTGTAAAGCCTCCGGCGGATAACAGCTGTCCTACTCTGCGCAACAATCGCGGCATCCAGAGTATTTCTTCCACTGCGCCTCTCTTCCTGAAGTCTCAGGAGAATCCCCATAAGTTTAAAATAACTGCAACAACACAGGGCCAAAGTTGTCCATAGCACTTTCGTTCTTTACACAACTTGCGCCAAGTTTCGGTAGCGCACCCCCCAACGCCGCGGCCCCGCCCCCCAGCAAAACAAGGAGGCGTTCCTCTGCTGCCGACCAAACTGGCCGGTGTAAACGCGATGCATTCTTTATAGAGCTGAGCAGAGTAGAGCGGAGTAGAGCCAGACTTCTGAATTAGGGCTCGTGTAAAAGGGGCATTAGATACCTGACATTTTTTAAGATACTCAACAGGAGCTTCACTGTAAATCTAAGACATCAGGCAAAGTTGAAGATCAGATCCCACTCTGATGGATTAGCAAAGAAATTGCTTGAGTATTTCCTTAGTCTGGTTTGTTGAAAATGGGTAGTACAATTTTTGTTTCACCTACTGCCACTGCATGACAAAAACAATGCTCTGTGGTTGCTTGGCTGTTTTGTCAACATAATCTCTTTTTGTCCAAGATGGTAGCACATACATTTAACACAAAATTAGACCCAAACTCCTTCATCTATGGGCTTGTTTGCCATTTCACCCTAAACAGAGTGATCCTTCCAGAAGTCTATTGTGTTTTTGTTCCTTAATTTAGTGGTGTTGCACTTTTCATTACCCAAGTTACAATTCCTCTCATCCTGCTTTGCTAATTTTTTATCAGCTAGCCAGTGTTGAATTAATTAGGACCACCAGGGTGAGCCATCAAGAATCTTGAAAAGCTTTCTTCAGTGGGAGAAGTGGGATTAGTGGTAGAGATGGTGTTCTCACTTGTTACACTGTGGCTGGTGGTTGAGATTCCAGTTGACATACAGGGGTTGGTTGTGATCACAGTTGTCTTGATGTTGGTGGTAGATTCTCCTACTGACGTGGTCATAATATCTGTAGTGCTCAGGGGCAAAGTGGTGGTGGAAGAACCTGGGAGGAAAGCGTACTTTGAAGCAGATTTGTTTTACATGCTTCGCTCTGGATGCTAACCAAAGATTTGTCCTCATCCTTTCGCAAAAATGTGGCTCCTACTGCTAACTTGATGAAGCAGAAAATTACCCCAAGAACACTAACAAACTGATGCTATCTAGCTAAGCAGTGCTAATCAAACAGTTTTCTCAAGAAAGTATGAAAAGAGTGTCTTCAGTCGGAGGCTTCTTCAAATTTGCTGTAATGCAGACCGCTACAGGAGGGCCTTCCTGCCCACAGCCATTAGAATCTGCAACAAGTCTTTGAATAACCTTGAGTAGCATGAGTTACAACAACATTTCATTTCCCTTTGGGATCAATAAAGTAGTTTTGAATTTGAATTTGAAAAGCTCCTCTGCTACATTCAGGTTAACTGTAGTTGTTTGTGACAACAGAGCAGATCAACCACATGGCATTGTTGAAGTAAATTTAACTAAGTATACCCAAATGGCAAGCAAGAGTTTGCTTCATGCACATGTTCTTAGGTTTATTTGAAACCAAAAGCTGTCAGTGGAACTTTCAGTTCAGAGAGCAACCAAGAACAAGCTTTGTTCCCTTGAGAACATTTTTTACATGTTTTTGTCATGCAGTGTTGTGCATGATGCCATATACACTGAGTCAAATAGAAAACAGTCAGAGGTTTTAACTTACTCAGCTTCAACTCTACCCTGAGTTGGGCTGTAGCTGTCTCGTCATTGGATGTGTCTTTCGCCAAAACCTGTAAATTAAAAATGGATTAAGTATCTAATAAATGACTACCCAAAAAATAATTTTAAAATTTAAATAACTCACTTTCAGGGATAATGTGCCATCTGAGGCATCTTCAGTCAGGAACAAGTAGCCACCAATGATGGAAAAAACACTGCTGTCTTCGACTGAGTAAGTAATGTGGGGATTTAAACCCTGTTTGAGCAGATATTAGATTAGCACCGAAAACTCTCAAAACTCTTCCTGAATTATCAAACACAACTCATAAAGTGTATTGAAGCTACATATTGGTTATTTACTTAACGCAAATGAACTCACAAGCAGGGTAATGTGCCCTGGTCAGAACATGTTTATGTAATGTAAATAACTTCAACTCTACTTTAGTTATTTTACTTAACATAAAAACTATATATCTGTCAGCATGATGTTTATACTTGTGTATAATTGTTTGAAGAGATTAACCTTTAGGCATCTGGAAATTATACCCAAGGATGAGCCAGAGTTTTGAGGTCAACAGTTCCCATGTTGATACCTTAGCTGATTTCTTTTGATTCTCCCATGATGTCAAACAAAGAAGCTGTGTGTTAAAGTGTGCCTTAAAATGCATCTACATATGTGCCTCTAATTAATTCAAATGTTGTCAACTCACCTATCAGAGCTTCCAAAGCCAAGACATCATTTGTTCTTTCCCAAATTGTTTAAATACATAATAATCTTAGCATGTAAACTTGTGACTTTAAAAAAACAGTTATAATTTTTTTTTTCAATTATTATTTTGGGAACTTTAACTCACAACTTTAATTTTGACTTTAAACAGGAAAGATTTAGCCTGATTTAATGTCAGACAGAGAGAAGTTTATGAATATGTCTTTTTCTACAGTTCATGTAAACCTGTGATTTGACAGTATATGTGTTTCTGTTTTATCGATTTTTATAAATGGATGTCACATGTTTTTTGTTAAAATGTAAATTTGTTTATGTTGTTTCCCAAAACATTTTTTCTCACACAGTCAAAGAGAATTTGTCAGAGTTTTACCCCAGTAGAAGAGTAGTCTTCATCTGTGGCCAGGATCTGTAATGCCTGACTGCTCTTTAAGTCAACTGCCATTGAGCCCTTTGAAGTGATGAGAGCTTCGTACAGAGGCCTCTGGAACTGTGGTACATGCAAGCTCTTCACCTGCACACTGATTGTGAGAGTGGTTGTAGCTAACTGATAAGCATTTGTCCTCTGAGCAGCCTGTGTGTGGAGAAAAAAAAAATCAGACAAAAAGTCTAAAAAAAGTTTTTGTTTGTGTCAGAAGGGAGATCAGATTTTTAAAGTAAAGACTGGTTTCTGATTTGTCCCTTCAAACTAATCAAATAATCAGATATGTTTGATTGATTTTCTGTTTTAGGACAAATAAATTTGGAGTAGTGAGTTACAACCTATTCTATTGCTACAAAGAGTTACAAATATACAGAAAAAAAAATAAAAAAAATAAACTTCTCTAAATTTAAAGGGGACCTATTCTGCTTCCTTGAACAAGTTATGATAGGTCTGTGGGCTATACAAAACATGCCTATTACATTTAATACACAAAATCATTCTCAGATATTGAGAGTTCACCTGATCAGTTCTGCCTGTTTAGAGCTCATTTCAGAATGAGTGGTTTTAGGGATATGTCACTTTTATGCAAATAAGCAGCGGTTGCGCTTGGACTGTTTCTAGAAGCAGTAGATACCCAAATGGAAGTACAAAAACATGCAAAAAGTGAATTTTGTATAATAGGTCCCCTTTAAATATACAAATATACTGTTTAAAATTTTAAGAGTGACAAAAGGTCACAGGACTTCTTTTCCATTTGAGTTTAAAGATTTGTTATTAAAAAAGGTGGTGTTCCAAGCTTCACAACTGCTGTAGCTACTCCATTTATGTGAGCTGACTTCAGATGTGTGTTCTATGTGGAGTCTGCTGCATGTTTTCTTTATTTATGTGTAAGTTTTCTCTGGGGACTCCAATTTTCCACAGTTCAAAAACATGCATGTTAGGTTAATTGGTGATTCTAAAATGACCTTAAAAATGTATGTGTATATGGTTGTTTGTCTGGTGCACTGACAGATGAGATCAGGCAGGAGTCCTCATGGACTATGATGTTTGTAGACAACATTATGAGAGTAGGGAGCAGGTGGAAGAGATCCTGGAAAGGTGGAGGGATGCTTTGGAGGAAAGAAGAATAAAAATTAGTAGGAGCAAGACAGAATCCATGAGTGTGAATGAGAAGGAGACAGGTGAAACAGTGAAGCTACAAGGAGTAGAGGTATTAAAGATGAATGAGTTTAGGTATTTGGGGTCAACAATTAAAAGCAAAGATCAGAGCACAATAGAAGTAAAGAAGAGAGAGCAGGCAAGGTGGAGTGGATGGAGATGAGCATTGGAGATGATTTGTGACTAAAGGAGCGTTTTTGGAGACACACAAAGGAGGAATATATGGAACAAAGGATATTGAATATGGAGCTGACAGAAAGGAGGAGATAAGAAACTCTGCAGAGATGGTTCATGGATGTAGTGAAAGAGGATATGCAGAGGGCTAGTGTGACAGAGGAGGATGCTGGGATTGGGGAGGATGGAGGCTGTGGATCCGCTGTAGTGACTCCTAAAGGGAACAGCTGAAAGTAGACAGGATGGTCTTCTCAAAAACAAGATTTCATTTTCAGTAGACATGCTCCATTTAATCTACAAGGAGCTCTAATTTTGTTTATATTTGCAGGTTTTTATTCCTAAAACTGGCTTCTTTAAGTCTTTCTCCTAATAGTGTCTTTGGTTTTTACCCATGGTAAAGTCTTTACTCTTTACAGTGTTTAATGCATGACACAGGTTCAAACCATCACTCCAAATTGCTGAACTTCTTTAGATATGTTGGATAATGTTTTCTCAATCAGCAGCAGCCTTTATAGACAACTTTCAGTCCATTTTTTCTTACTGCCTCTTAATTACACACACCAACGTTTTTACTTTACCAGGACTGTTAGACTGATTGGCCCCAATACGTCAGCTGGCTTCTTCATTGTGATGTTTCCTGTGTTTGGGTTGATCTCAAACAGATCAGTTCCATTTCCTAAAAACAAAGACAGAACTGATTCCACCTTCCATTAATCAGCAACTTATTTCTGTGATATCAAACTGGGAGACCAACTGTTCTAACATTTGAAGCTCCCTACCAGTTAGGAAGGAATATGTTATGGCCTCATTTATTCCAGAGTCTCCGTCAATGGCATAGAGCGGTCCTGGTTTCAAAGTTAACACCCCTGTCTGAAGAGGGGAGAAAAAACTCTGTTCCCCATATATTTTATATAAGCAAAAAAAGTGATGAAAATTGACATTTATATTTAAACATTCACTGTAAAGAGTCACTTTAGTCAGGCATAGTTGGACAAAGTAAAAATCCAAAAATCTACCTCCACCTCTATCTATGTTTATCAAAAGTTGATCCAGTATCAGTACTGTTACTTTTCTGGAAGTGACCCACCTCTTGTTCATTTAAATCAACTCTGCCGGTGTAGCCAGCATTCTCGCAGACCACAGCTCCACCCACTTCATGTTTTCTGCAAGGCTGATACCATGGAGGTCTGTTATCAACATCTAAGATGGAAACCAGTATGGTTGAGGTGGCAGTAAATGATGCTTCTCCAGAGGATGAACCGAATGTTGTGTCCTAAAATATGGTATTTGAGAGGGACAGGTAATGTTCAAAAACAGAGAAATTCATTTATAACTTCTTAGAAGACAAAAAACAATTTGTAAAAACAATTTGTAAGATATTAGTAAAAAATACTCACTTGAGCTTCAAGTACCAGTTCAACCTCTCTGATTCTTTCATAGTCAAGATGTGCATTAACAAGGATTTCTGGGTTAGTAGGTAACTTCAGCTTAAAATAACTCTAAAGAGAACAAATACAAAAAAAAAAAAAGAAATCATCTCTGACAGTTAAACAGATTTAATCGGATTTGGCTTCAAGATAACTTTTCTCATGTTATGGAGATCTAAATTATTCTGAGGATGTATTGTATGTACAATCAAAGTAAAGAAACAAAGTAAAAAAAGTCTAAACGTCATACAGATTCAGTTGTCAGCCTGTAGTAGAGCACATCTCGGTCTGCGTCTGTGGCAGCAAAACGACCCACAGTTGCGCCAACGGGGGACATCTGGATTTAAAAAATGAAACTGTTCAGGTGATAGTTGAGAATATGAAATAATACATGCTAATAATAAACCTTTTTTTGTTATGAGAGTATTTTTAGTTAGGTATCAGTGTCTCCTACCTCATTGATACTGGCAGGATACAACTTCTGGTCAAACTTTGGGTGGTTATCATTTATATTCTCGAGAATTATTAAAATTTCGTAGTCAACCTGGAAACAAACAAACAAACAAAGAAAATGTAGTTTTAATTACATAATTTTGCCACAGGTTTTATTTTTATTACTTTTTAAATATTTTTCCATGTCTTATTTATAATTTCATATTGGTAACGCTGAAGTTCTTCCCCTACCTGTGGAACCTCCACAGGCATCTACAACAATTGCAAAACTTGACCTTCTTGGCTGAGGTAAACATGTATCAAAATATGCAGCTCAACTGGAAAAACTCTGCTATAATGTTTGGTACCAGTGTAAGGAAAATTCACTGACACACATAAAAAAATAAATAAATAAAAACATAAGAAAAGGAAAAAAAAATCTGCATGTAGCATACCCCTCAGGCAACACCAATGATAAAATAGAAAAGAAAATCCCAGTATGTTTTACGGAAAGCAATTAGGGAAGCTTATAATGACAGGTACTGAGGGACAATCAGTGACAGGCATTTTCCATCACCATCATAAGAAATTTGGGATGCCAAGCCCTGTCTTCACCAACTTCTACAACTGCATAATTGAGAGTATCCTTACCCACGCTATCCTAGTTTGAAAACACAAAAATTCAATGATTGTAATTCATTGTGTTTTAAAATTATATCTTACTTTTCGGTCGCCCAGTGTGCATAGGAATTTGACTTCAAACATAGAATCCATCTGAAAAGACAAAATAAATAAATAAATAGACACACACATACACACACACACACACACACACACACATATATATATATATATATATATATATATGTGACATATATAAAAATATATATGTCACCTTGGCTTGGCACCAGACATGTTATTAGTACTGACCGTCTCAAAGTCCAACTCTACTGTAGCTATCAGGTGGTTTCCTTCTAGCCCAAAAGGGAGGTCATCAGAGTTTTCAGAGGAAAGATTCAGCTGCACTCCAGCCTGGGTGGTGATTGTTGCTACAACAGCACCCACTTTGTTGTTTTCAGCAAATTGTACACTTGGAGAAAAAGTACATACTGTTGGGAAAAAAGAAAACAAATTTGTCACTTGCAGAGAAATGCTCCAATTTCAAATTAGTAAATGTGAAGAGATCAGACTGAGAATATTTTGAGACACAACAACAGCTTAATTAGGTTTAAACATCTTTTAGTTAAAGGTTAATTGAATCAATTCAGTATAATATTTATTTATCCATTCATTACTGAATACATTCAGTTTTGTTTGGGGGTGGGGTGGGGGGTGGGGGGTCTATCTCCAGCAGTCAGCTAGCAAGAGGAGGGGGTACACTCTGGACAGGTAACAGTCCATTACGGACCAAAAATGAAACAGACAACCATGTAAACCTAATGTAAATTTGTTATGACCAGTAAACCTAACATGTATGTTTTTGGAGAAAACCATCAGTCCACCTACCTACCTACCTGTATGTAGATGAACCAGTAAATTGAGAGCTTTGTCTTTTGGCTCAGCTTCTTCTTCACCACAAAAGACTGAAGCAATGCCCTCATTACTACAGACAAGTCCCCAATCTGTTGCTTCATCTTCTTCTTCATCCTACCACCATTTGTGAACAAGACTCTCAGATAATTTAACTCTTCCACTTGAGTCAGAGACTCATTTCCAACCCAGAGGGAGCATTCTGGGGGTGGCTGTGGATCAGTGGTTAGAGCAGTCTTTCTCCAATGAGAGAGTTGGAGGTTTGATTCCTGGCAGTAGTCACATGTTGAAGTGTCCCTGGGCAAAACACTGAACTCTTCATTGCCTCCAATGTGTGCCCCATTGTTGTATGAATTGAGTTTAAACACTGATTAGACTTTACAGATGATTTATTCAGATAAGCTTTGTAGCGATGTGGTAGAGTGCTGTATGAATATGTGTGGATGGGTAAATGAGAGCACAGATTGTGTTGTAAAGTGCTTTGAGCAGCCTGGTTGGCTAGAAAGGTGCTATATAAATACAGTCCATTTACCATTCTGCCCTTTACTGATTGAGGAAACTGGAGTATCCAAAATAACTTCACACACATGCATGGAAAGAACATGCAAATGCCAAACAGAAAGGCTCCAGAAGGTGGAATTTCTAGCTGTGAGATGGCAGTGCAGACCACTACACCTCCTTACAGCTCACCATATCCCTCTCCACTGAATATTCAGAATGACATTTTGAATTAATGGAGACCACAAATAAGGTAACTTCTTCTTCATATAACTGGCTGTATTCACAGTGATTGGATTTACAGTGGACTTCAGCTGGTCACATCAACAAATGGACGAGAGTTTTCCATTTTTTCCTTCTCCCTTTCCACTGTTGCCAATGTGCTGCTCAGGATAGGAGACTATGATAAGTGATATGATAATGAAATCTGCTAGCTTCCTTAGAAAACTTTTACTAATTGGCTTCTTATAATGTCTGAATGTCTTTGTACAACTTTTGTTGTGACTTGGCACTATATAAATGAACTGAATTGAATATGTTATTAATTATATAGAGAGTGTGAATTTTTGTTTGTCTTTGTCTATATGTGGCCCTGCGATGGACTTGCGACCTGTCCAGGGTGTCCCCCGCCTCTCGCACAGTGACTGCTGGGGATAGGCACCAGCTCCCCGCGACCTGGAATGGAGAAGCGGGTAAAGAAAATGGATGGATGGATTTATT